>NW_019736395.1:868388-933840 GCF_002891405.2 Cryptotermes secundus
TTTAAGAGCTATCCATGCGCTCTGTGTGTTTGTATCTGTTCCCATTTCACCTTTTAAACCATATGACCGATTGTTACGAAACGTGGTATGAACGTTATGACATTAGCGGCAACCTAACGCTATTCTTCTTGATTTCCTACTTACGCTTATAACAACATGGCGGACACGCAAACCTGTGAAGTGGGAGCTACAGAAACCTACTACTTTAGGGCCCTGAAATGACGAGTGGTAATGATCTTGGAGGGTGAAACTGCCGGAGAGATACGCTGACCCCTAACCTTCATCTGAGTGCCAAAGATAAGAATGTATGAAGAATTATCTGTCCTGCAACATCCATCGTTGTGTCTTGTCCTTAAGCATAACTACAAGTTCGTATTTAGCTGTGAACATGTGTCCTGCAGTAGATGAATCGAACTGTTGTCCTCTTAGCGTGGACGTCACGAGGATTTTTTTTATGGGGACGGGGGAATCACAAATAATGTCTAAAGCTCACCAGAGAGTTGTGGATTCTTGTGTTGGAACACAGATGACACAAAATGCGTTCCTTGGGGGCTTGCCCCCACCCCCACCCCACTCACTACGAGGGTGCCCGTTGTCTCTTTGGCTTGGCACATTTAATTTTTATTTCTTAAGTCCCGGAAGCGGTTAGGCATTCGGGAGATGTCAGATTGAAATCTCGGTCTCCTTATTGGCTGACGATGTTCATGGCGTTCCTGAGTCCATCCACGCAAGTGCCGGTGCAGTGCCAGAGATTAGGCAACGACCACTTCCTTTCGCGTCATTCCCAGTTCGTTATTCACGCACTTGACACAGAAATAATGCAGGGTTATGGCAGCCCAATCAGTCAATCGAGTATCTCGCAGTCCAACGCAGAACAATACAACTGTTGTCATTTTGCTTCAGAAATATCCGTTCGTGTGACTCTATGAGATCTGTAGTAGGATTTAGTTTAAATGAACCACAATCAGAAGACTACCGTAAGATATTCTGGTCGCTTGCTGTGGACTGAAACGACAAAAGTTGAATGTCTTTGCAAGAATGCATTCTTTGTGGTGTAATAGGCTGGCTGAGTACTGGCTGACACACATGCGGTACCGTGGACGATGAAAGGCTGGCACGGCACGGCACGGCACGGCTGGATCGTAGCTGGCCTGGCTGTATTGCACCAACTGCTGCTGTTTCTAGATGTCCTGTTTACTCTAACACTTTTGTACTCTTGCTGACACTAGATTATCGCAAGCTTGTGTGTTTGCATTTATGTTCGTAAGTAGCTGCTGGACACTCTCTGATGGACCGGCAGGCGTTACAAGGTTTGCACTCTTAACCTGAATCGGGTGACCAAACTGCATTTCGCTAGAACTGACGGCTTAGTCACATTTTCCCTTTGAGTGGCAAGCAAGAGGACCTAAGTCAGTTCAGGAGCCGCAGCGGAACTGCGTTGTACCAAGGACATAGTGCACATTGCGTAGTGCTGTTCCCTTTTTATCCGAGACAAAAAGGCGTGGATTTGCTTAGCCAATCTTCACGGGCACAGTGTCTGTCGAACCATGTAAGTCTTGTACTGCGGCCACTTCTGGCCTACTGTACCAGCCCCAGATGATAGATGAGGGTGATTGTGGAACAGTTGATGGAATGAAGATTGGCAGGGGAAACCGAAGTACTCGAAGAAAACCTGCCCCAGCGCCACTTTTTCCACCACAAATCCCACTTGAGCAGACCCGGGATCGAACCCGGGCCGCCGCGATGAGAAGCCAGCGACTAACCGCTTGAACTGTGGCGCGGCCTTTCCCTTGGATAAGAGACAGNGGGGGGGGGGGTAGTGAGAGGCACTATATTAAGGGGGGTAAAAACTATATCTTCGGTATTGAAGGCTCCCAGGCAGTGCCCGCTTGACCTTCTGGTATAGGTAGAGCATATGATCGGATTTTTTTTTGTATGACGCTGGAAGGGGTGCATTATAGTAACATTTTGAGCTAACATTGAGAGGGCTATATTAGGGACGAAATTTTGACGTTATCAATGGGAAGGCTGCATGTGAAGCAAGCAGTGCAACATGGAATTTGGGTACCAATTCAGCATTTGCTCTAGGATCGAGGAAAACGACGGAAAACCTTGATCCAGTTGGTCGGTTGCAGGACCTTCCGGATGCAAACTGACTTCTAGCTAGCAGTCCGGCATTAACTACGCGAACCCTGACATTAGATCCTATCTGGCTGTTGCTTTATTTTTAGAAAAAGTGTACATGGGTACTTCAACTTCCAGGCAGAACCCACATACAGTATTGCAGTCCTAAAATAGCAGGTCCTGAAGGTTTTGACATGATACAGATCGTGTGGATTTCACGAAACACTCGTCGCGCCACGAATTGCTGTGTTCACGTAAATGTAGTCATCTGTGCCCGTATGTATGTAACTCGTAAGTGCTGCCATACCAGAACTGCGAGTAAAGAGCTTCACATTTTTAAAACGAAAACTCTGTACAGTGCCCTTTATTTGACCATGAATCGTGTCGATAAACCTTTAAGTCGTCTAATAGCCCCATTTGTTAATGTCTGGATTAACAATGTTGAGCGCTAACGGAAGGGATGATTAAATATATAAAAAATGAATTATTTCAGCCGAACTTGACATTAGAAATAATTATATTCTTATGCCTTCCGCCCCCCAGATTGAAAATCACTGGCCTAAAACGATTCTGCTGTGTTGCAGCTTCCTCCGTGCCACTGCCACTTAATCCTGTAGAACTGATGAAATTTACTAAAACAAGAAAAAGATGTGGCTGAGAAATATTTCTCCTAATTATTTGACACCCCTGGAAGAATTGGCGCAGGAAGGTTTCGATGGAAGCACACGAAGACGGACAGATGCGTGTATTCATGAGAGGGCAGTTGAACAGACCAGTACGGGCGTAGAGATGGGTTTGGATGAGTCAGTCCACCAGCTGAGATAAGGATTGTATTGGTTAATTAGGGCCTCAGTTACAGTGCGTCACCGCCCCACAGTGCAGCCGCAAACATGGCCCCGCTAGGTTTTGCCGTCTATCTCATTTCTTCTCACACTCAACCCCGAAACGTCCAGAAACGGGCTGTAATTAATATGAGGTGCCGGCAAGAGACGTGAATGGCAGGCAGCTAGGGGCAGTTTATGAAAGACGCCAAAAGCATCAAAGTGAAATTATGTTACGCAACAAAAAGCATTCCGTCTTGGCGTGCTGAAACAGGGAAGGCGCATCGTGGCGGTAGTTGCAGAGGAAAGTTGGTCACCTCAGAGTGGGTCGGTGTTACAACGTGCCTTGAGTGTTTAACGTGCAACTGGAACACGCAGGCCGCTCATGTACACAGCTGTCAACAGTAGGCACCATTTAGTAATGTTATAATTTCTGTTGGTGTGTAGCATTGGCATCGCCAGGGTTTTTTTTTTTTTCCAACGATGAAGCCATTTTACCGGGGGGGGGGTGACAGTAACTTACCTTTAACCCCATTAGGAATATCGCGGATCGGCCTAGATAATTTGTGACTGAATGATGATTTGTTTATATAGGACGTTAGGACGAATGGTTTCCGACCAGTAAGCAGACGTCTTTTGAGGGGTTGGGGGTACACAAGTTTTTAGGGTGTTTTGGTGTTAAGGCGTCCCCTAGGAAGCTCCCAACCACCATGCAAAATTTTAACGAAATAGGAATGGAGACGTATGAAGTGCAAACGACACCAACGGAGCCTTCGCTATAATGAACGTGAAGTTTTAGCATCGTGTACAAAGCGAGCTTCCCGTTGTATTCCGTCTTGTAAGGATGAGTTTTATTTTCGCGTTTAAAAATTAGTTTTGTAATGGCACGTATGTGGTTTCTTGAATATTTAAACGTAATTTGTTTTCTTTTTTAGTTAAATGCGTATTGTTAATCCATTTTCTTTGCCTTCATGTATAATTTCTTTATTTCTCTTTTTCCGTAGCCATTGTGTTCTGCTATAGTGATAATGGTGTTAAGTTATTTATGTAAGTGTCACTTAAGGACAATTAGATTACATACATGAACACAGACATGCGTGTACGCATGTGTATGTAGTCATCCATTTATGCACAAGTAATGCACATATACGCGATTTAATTTAATATATACACTCCATTGACATCGTGTACGTAACGTGTATACACACTTTGCATAATGGAAGGTTCTGAAACGAACATCGGCAGGAAAACAAGCCATCAGGACCATCTATCGGTGGTAGTGTGAACTTATTCCACGGTCCCACACATTTCCCTGTCGTTGCTATTCGGTCTTCGCGCGAGTTGGTCTGTCGTGCTCTCAAAGATTCGCCCATTCGCACAGCGCTGCGGTTCGAGTTTGATGCAAGGTATTTTTTTAAACAGAACTTGTTCGATTACAGGGCGAAGTTTAAACTCGCACACAACTGAAGAGTTCTGTCTTCTGGAATGTAACGTCATATAGTCCGATCGAAGTCCACCGACGTTTTGTTGCATCATACCGCCGCCATCTTCAGAGCTTGGCGTATTCCGCGACCTGCAAGATGAAGGCAGTTAGTGTGTCCGTAACTTCGATGGACTTGTACCGAAATACACGGCGTCACATTCCAGAAGATAGTACTTTTCCTAGTTACCCCCTGAGAGAACCTCGAATCCAACCACGTAAAACAGTGATTTTAACACTAGAACGTGTGTTTCTTATTGGTGAAATAATGTCGAGGCTTGTAAGGCACCACATATAGGCCTGCTCGTGCCATTTGATTCACACCAAAAATGTGGTTAAGTATAGCAACGATATAAGGTAAACAAAGAGGAAATCGCTATGCCATGGAAGTATAGCTCCACAGACAGTCGTAATCCCGCCATATTACAGCGTTAATGGCCTCATATTAGCATTTCATATTGCCTTCCCTGCCACGTGTCTTGCGAAGATGGAAGATCCCAGGAGGATTACAGTTCCTGTGCTTTTTGTGAATAGTACACGCAAAAGTAATTTGTTTAGTTCTGTTATGTATGGGGGCACGGGGTAGCGTAGTTGGTTTAGGTACTATGCTACAAGCCTGAAGGTCGCGGGTTCAAGTCCCGATGAGGTCATTGGATTTTTTCAATTGACCGAATCCTTCCTGCCGCACTATGGCCCTGGGGTCGACTCAGCCTCTAACAGAAATGAGTACCAGGAATTAATTAAATAATTTTCCTGGGGAGTAAAGCGCGGCCGGCGCGTAAGGCTGACAACCTTACCGCCATCTTTGAGCCGATTGTCTAGATAATGTGGAACCCTCAACGTCTCACAACCCTGTGGGCCTTCACGGCCTGGTACAGGGACAGCTTAATTTTTTTTTTTACTTACACGCAAAAGTAATTTGTTTAGTACTGCACGGGGTAGCGTAGTTGCTTTAGGTACTGTGCTAGAGGCCTGACCTAATCCTTCCTGCCGCACTATGGCCCTGGGGTCGACTCAGCCTCTAACAGAAATGAGTACCAGGAATTAATTAAATAATTTTCCTGGGGAATAAAGCACGGCCGGCGCGTAAGGCTGACAACCTTANAAATTGAAAATTTTCAGTGGCCTCATCGGGACTTGAACCCGCGACTTTCCGGCTTGTAGCATAGTGCCTCAACCAACTACGCTACCGCGTGCCCCCACACGATGATCTGTAAGTTCGCAATTGTTCCGAAAGACTTCACATTGTGGACATGTTTCATCAAGTCGTATCTGCATTTAGAAATATTATCAAATGTGGGTACTTTTCAGTTCCTTCAATGAGATTGTTGCTTCTGTGGTCCACCCAGGTATGTTTCTCCGTTCCTGTAGTAAATTTCATTTCACGTTCAGGTTTTGCCTGTTTCTTTCACTGCCTAGCGTTCACTGTTTTATATAAAAGTGTCGGTAAAGCTAGAGTGTTTGTTGTAAGCGTTCTAGTGTGTTTCTGGACGTTTCATGACTTTAAAAGTTGTTGATGAGGCCCGTTACTTTCAAACAATTGCAGATATTTGCTTATACATCTTTCTCCTTGATATGATTTGAGCAACGTAAGCACGTGAATGTGTTGACTTTCTGTGTGATTTTTATAGTTTATCACTGTTTTCCATCGAAATTGTCCCCATATTTTCCGTATGAACTGTCACTTCATGTATTCCCATTTGGGGGGCAAACGTCAAAACTCGGACGTGACCATGTGAGGCGTGAAATGGTTGCACTACGAGCAGGATTGTGGGAAGTTCCCTCACTCGACGTTCCAAAGCATGCGCTGGGAATGTTACCTTCAGATAGGCGGCGTGCTGCCTCTCATCCAAAACAAGACGTGTCCAGTCTTTTCTTTTTTTCTTCTGGATCATGACATGTACCACTAAGCAGCCGTATCACGTGTCGGTTAAATCACTGTTATTTTTGTTGAAACTTTCTTATGTCCAGAATGATAACTGTTTGTATGTCATTGGCAATACCAATATTACCAAACGTGTTTGTCTATCGATATTGAAAGTTCTACGGTTCGGTTCTCAGCCAGGTCAATGGCTATCCTAACTCATGGGTTTTCCGAGGTTTACTTCGGTCTTCAGGAAATTTCCGGGACAGTACCTCGATTAAATTAAGATTGCATCCTACCAGATCCTACCAGACGCGTTGTAGTCTAGGCTCTGAAAGCGCTTTAAATAGCTCACTAACAAAACGCTGACCGAAGGTGGACAGGTACTGTAGGCACAGTGCTCTTCCTGTTTCGGATTTAGCTTTGAGGGAACTGGAACTGAATAGCTCAGTCGGTAAGTGACTAGGCTGCGGGATAGACGATAGAGGATTCGGGGTTTCATTTTTTGTTAGGAGTAAGAGTTGTTCTCTGTTTTGCAACGCCTAGACCTGCTCCGGGACCCGCCCAACTTCCTATACAGTGGATAAACGTAAAGTTATCCCTGTACTTAACTGTGTAATAAAGCACTGTGCCATGTAGGCACGTGAGGGAGTGGAGGTGTAGCTCCACGATTCTTCACCTCGCCACTGGATAGAGGTGAGTGGTCAGCTCCACGCCCGTGGGTGCCGGTAGGTGTGTGACCCTGACCACTCACCTTTATCCAGTGCCGAGGTGAACAAAGGTAGAGCTATATCTCTGTTAGCCCGCCCATCTTCATTACGTGGTGCTTAATTAAGCGCGTGTTCTCTCGCTTTAAATTTGGTTACACAATTCGAAGGTAACACAAAGTAAAACTTCTTTATGCCTATTTCGGCATACTGGGTGAAATATTTGTTAGACCGTGACTTAGTTGATTGGAATTTGGTGACAGTTTACGAATTGTATGATGTGCTTCTTATGCCCTGTAGCAGTGTCACCCATTTTAGTGAGTAAATACGGAATATTTCCAGTGATAAGGCACGTGTCATGTGCTGTGTCTAAAACATCTTTGAAGTTACGTCATAAATTGAGTAGCCAACCTTACGGAAGACAAGTCCGTATATGTTCAACTATATCTGTGTTCTGACACTCGTATGGATCATAAGGCCGTTAGTCGCTCGCTTCCCACCACGACTCCCCGGTTACGAGCCCGGGTCTCATCATGTGGGATTTGTGGTGGACAAAGTGGATCTGGGGCAGGTTTTCGCTCCACAATCACCACCATCTTATCATTTGGAGCTGGTACAATAGGCCAGTAGTGGCCGCAGTACCAAGTTGACTCAGTCTCACCCCACTAAGAATAATAAAAATTAATAATAGGGATCACTTATCATGGTTATCTGTATGGATTAGGCCATACGTCGTCGGTTCCGTCCATATCAAATGTGGGCATACTGTTTCCATATCATCACTCATGCGTTTCACATTTCAAGTTCAAGCTGCATTAGATTAGTAGCATGTTTATATCGGCAGGTACTGTCCGTGCACCCTCAGAGATGTTTCAGATGGAGTACAACGCAAAAGCAAACGTATTTACGTCTGTGCCGAAGCTAATCCATTACCTTTACCTTTACCTTGTACTCTCTGGTTACATTCTCATGGCTGTCCCCTTCCCCTGTCTCCGTGCGTCCTGCTTGGCCATGAGAGAGCAACCTCGCGGTACTTTTTGTGGGTGCATACAAATGTCAGGAGAACATGAGCTACAGTTTCAGCACCCGATATTCGGACACAAGTGCCATGGCTTCCAGCACGTTAAATACGCGGTTACAGCCGCAGCTCTTGTCTTCAGTGTGTGCACCCAGTTGTTTTGATGGGTGTAACGTAATTGCCTAGTAAATGATTGCTGTATGCCAGCACATACAAGCTTTATTTCTGCAGATGAAGTCAGTTCCAGATGTTTCTGTCTGTAGGTTTTTCAAATCCTATGTGCACACAGAATTACACACAGTTCACAAATTCTGCAAGGAACGTAATTTGCTAGAAGATATTTTGTGTAATGCTTCGGTCCTGTTGTACTATCTTCTCAGTGCACAGAAGTACATAAAATACACCGAGTAACGATTTATTTTTGATGTTAATTTTATACAGTTACATAACGGATCTAATTTCAAACGCGTATTAAACAAAATAACAGCTTTTACAAAATTAAGTTTCTTCGCTGATTGTTTAGTTTTTGCGCAATTTGTATATGTTTGGTTTTTGAGCAATTTGTACATACGTATACCGGATTGTGGTAATTTTGTGGTCGTGTAGGACTGAAGCTCGAATGGCGATATGCACTAATAATCTTCAAGTTGACTTAAGCAGGATGCCAGCACTGGGAAACCTCATGCAGTTTATGAAGTAAATACTCTTAGTATAAGTGGCTTTCGTTTCTGAGTTGCCGGTCCGTCCATATCTCGGCCTTCTCTTTAGACCCACTCCAGCAGGCAGAAACTTTGGAACAGATAATGAATTGCAGTAAAAAAATCACGTGCTTGTAGGACATATATATTTTTTTCTTTCGTTGCTGTATTTTAATAGTCCACATTTAGTTCCGAATTAAGATGCATATAAATTTCAGTTGGAGTGCTCTATGGGAAGAGATGATATTACAATTTATCTTAAAAGGGCTAATGTCGATAAGCAGACTGTTTTGGCTTCCATAAAGGTTAGAGAATTTGTTGAGCAGGTGAGTTCTTACCAGTTTCTCAAGAAGGGCTTTACCTTGTGAAGTTACTACTGAATCCTTCGGCAATGCCGTGTAAGCCGAAGTTCATATACACGTTCTTGTTAACGACAGCAGCAGAACAAAACTGGGTAGGGATATAGGTTCTCACAGCGCTGGTTAAGAAGAGTTATATCTTCTGGCATATAACGCCATGTAGTCCGCTGCAAGTAAACCGATGTTTCGGAGGAACATGTTGAGCCGCCTGCATTCACGCTTGTTTCATGCTTGGCTTATCCATCGACCCTGGAGAGTGTTACCGTCCCTCTTTATTTTTGTTGTACTTATGTGCCGTCTTCGGTAGACCACTTGACTCCTGTCAGGATCGTGTTACGGCAATAACTGAGGCAACGGGAAACTGCACACTTAAAGCCAGTCCACTGCTCGAAATCAACAACACAACTTCCACTGCCCACAAACTGTTTATTTAGAAGCGAAATAGTATGACTTCTTTGCAAACACGGAGTAATCTGGCCCATTACTATTATCAAATTCTATCGATCCAGAGTGAAGTGCTGATGAATTTAGAGAAACATGAGAGCGCAGCCCAATGACGTCTGCCTCCGATCAATTCAAAACGCCAAGTTTTTGAAGACTGGTATCCAGCGGGAGCATCGCTTCATCCCCCGAGAAGGATTGGAATCGCCGGCCTCTCTCCCAGACAAGAATTCGTTTCCTATTGGCTGATTTTAACTAGCCAAATTCATCATGCAATCAGCGCAAGCCAATCACATAACGACCTTTAAGAATTAAACATTTCCCAAGATACAGAACTCGGAACCCCACATGTGAGAGCGGTTATTTTCTTTAGTTTAGGGTCCAGCTACACCCTTCCGAAGACACTTTATGACAGCTACACGTGTCAACAAAACAAAATTCACATCTTCGGAAAACTACAGACTTGTCTCCCGTTGTGACCTTGTTCCCTCCCGGTCTTCTAAACTGCATGTAAACAACAACAAGGTAGTTGTTTTCTGCTCAGATACGAAAAACAAGTCATAACATGCTAATAAATCGGCCTCCCCAATAAACCGGTCAGCCTTCCGAAATGGCTAGAGAGGACCATAGCGTCCATGGAGAACTGTAACAGGTTTGGCCTGTCAGAAGACGGAGGCGACAGGTTCCTCCGAAACGTTAGTTGACTTTTAACGGACTACGCGGCCTTATATCCCAGAGGATACAACTCTTCAGACAAACCCACGTTCGCGAAGTAAGTAAGTTTCCAATGCGGTTGTTGCGCTGTTGATGAACACTCGCCACTGAGCCCTGCCGTTAGCCCGATGACACAGTCCACATTACTCAACACCCTGTTTCTCCATTTGATGTTGTCCCGTCTACGTCTAGGTTTTCCAGCCAGTCCTTTCTTGGTTTTCACATTAAAATATTTACACCTTTCTGCTGTGGATTTTAGAATAGAAAGCACTTCAGAAAAGAAATTTCGAATTAGAGGCATAATCTAAGTCTTAGATTTGATGTTTTTGGACGGTTGTTACATCTGTGTAATTATTTATGGTTTATTTCAAAACATCAGCAGCTCAGAGAGTATAGTGTCGAGTAGGTCAGGAATTGCAGTGGACGTTGAAAGAAGCGGCTGTGACCTAGTCCAGCAACTCTCTCGGTATTTTACTGGAGGGCCTGAGAACAACCATGAAAAATGGTCTCCAGGCCGATATTTGAACCAGGGACTTGCCAAATACGAAGAGAGGCTGCAGAGACATTTGGTCTCTTGTGCGTTATATTGACAGAAGGTGTTACTTCATTTTGTGCCTGCCTTGAGCTTTCCAGTACATGTTTTAGCAGTAATATAGCTGTGTACAGAAGAATAGGATTGCTTTGGAATTCTGGAAGTAATTTGTCGCTTGTTTCGTGTGTTGCAGGTATGCATATGGTGGTGTGCGAGGTCAAGCCCAGTGTTTCGCTTGGCGGACACGAGAAGTGCATAGTGAGTAGAGACAATCTGGAGAGAGACCACAAAGCGAAATATCTTAACACGAATTGTCATTTACCTTAGATGCAATGTTTTAATTGAGGGTTACGTTCCCGAACTACCAGAGAATGACAAAAAAAAAACAAAACAACAAACAAACAAACAAACAGTTTCATTGCCTGAAACGAAACGCAGAAGCATCGAAAAGGGATCATGCGATTATAAGAGGGGACCCTGTTTCGTTGCAAGAACATACCAACAGAAAGTGCTAGAATCCTTAAAAACAAAAAATCTTATACAGATGCACACCAGCGCAGGGTGAAAGGCGGACAGTCGGAAGGTGCGTTCATTTGTTTCCGTTTTAGTTCGGAACGGATCTTGGATGAACGGCTCCTCATTCGGACGACAAGCGAATCCGAGGATACGGCTTTGTTATAAAAAGTTCATATGAGCGAAATTTCGTAATGCGAATCTTGCAGAGCGAGCACTGGCCGCACTGCACGTGGAGTACAGTCTGTGTTACGCCCAATAATATTATGCCAGAGGGAATGCAAAGTAAACGAAATAGTGTCTTTATCCCTCTTTAAAACGGAAAGATTTGCAGTTCTGCCCTGTCATACAATTGTTATGTTTGTGCACTGATAAACAGGTTGCACCAAACACGGTCCTGTAAACGAATGTGTTCTGTAGTGAGGCCGTTATTTTTAGATCTGACCTCTTCGTTTAAGCGAAGCATGGAAAGGTGTATTCATACTCCGCATTATAGAGGGTACGTCACAATATAGTGACCATAGATACTACATTCTGTTCTCAACATCCAGTGGGAATGGAACACGGCTTTCCTTCCGTAAGGTTGCCCACACAAGGAATGACGTACTAGTCAAGGCCTTTTGTTGCATGAGTTGGTGGTGTGCAGAACAAGCTTCGCGATTTGTGCACAGGCTCGAAGCCTGTCCACTTACAGTTAGCACAGGCGGAATGAAAGAGAAACGATGTATCGATATACTGCAGCTTATGCATATTTACATCGAAGTTATCCGACTGTTTGTGTGTGTGTTCAATTGCGCCACGTTTTCAGTAGCAAGGCTTAATAGCGTCTAGTGATTCGATGATTCATTGCAAAAGATTTCGAAGAAAGCGGTTGTGGCCTGCTGAAGGTACTCTCCTGGATTTTATTTGGAGGGACTAAGGAAAACCACGAAACGAACTTAGGCAAGCAGCCGGGGTTCGAACCGATCACCCCGCGAATACGAGTGTACAGCATTTCCGCTACGCAAACTCCATTAAGTTCAAAGCTACTATGTAGGCAATTGTCGCTTGTTTGTAGGACCCGTTGCAGAATCCTCACGAGCCTCTCCGCTGGTTGGAATCATCTTCAGTTAAGAAAGCAGTCTTCTGGGATTTGAAACCGTGTATAAGTGGTGTTAACACCACTTATACACGGTGCCAAATCCCAGAAGACTGCTTTCTTCATAGTCACCGCCGTGAAAGCCTCAAATCTTACATCATCTTCAGTTGTTCGATATATCGAGAGTTGCCATTGGTGCTCATGTGTTGCTATGGAAACGGTTGTGACAAGTTTCTGAAATGCTACTCAAACAAAAGGAAGATCTTTCAGAACACTTTCTGCATTTAAGGGGAAATTCTAATCAGAAAGTGCGAACCCGTGCGAAGTGAAGAGGCCTTTGGGTTATAGCAAAGTACTGTGGTGTAGGTGGTTTAGGAGGAACAAGGGACCACTCAAAATTATCGCCTCCTTGAAATTCTCAAATTTCATATCTAAGCTTACATATTTACTCCTTGGTTCTACGAACTTTGCTTCCTTCGCAGCAGATGCCCCTTTATTATTTGCCTTTCGCCTGCACTTATTCACTTTCAACTCTCGTAAATCAATTTCTGCATCTTCCAGCAATCATTGTGGCCTTTCCCCTTTCCTTCTACCTTGCTTTCAACACTTTTCCTAGCCACCCTAGCTTGATCCCTCCTGATAACATACCCCTACCACGCCAGCCTTCCGCTTACAATATCCGCTACCAAGTCAGAAGCTTCGTATAATTCCCACGGATCTGATTCTCCCAAAATCTTACGCCATTGCTGGTCCATGCACCTTCCTCAATATGTACCTCTCCTACACATGGGCAGTGTACCAGCTGAAATTGCACTGCCGTTTGTTTCTCTCAGTTCGGCCTACTCATTTGGAGGTCACGTTACAGAGACGTCATGTCCATAGGTTTCCCTGATTAATGCTCCATCTGCGACTGTTGGTTCCTGAATTATAATTACGTAATACTTGTTCCACGTTAAAACAAAAAAAATGAGGACTGACATTAAAAATCAAGCGTATTAAATTTTCTTACCTGTCACACCAGTTCCGAACTATCAAACTCCATGGAGCCTAGTTCTTGAGAAGCTGATAGTTGCTAATCTTCTCAATAAATGCCCAGCATTTCATGGAAACCGAAGATTCATTTCCGTATTCGCAACAGCCGCCACTGGTCCTTATCCTGAGCCATTTTATCATGCTTCTCAAAGATTTATTTTAATAATATCCTCACTTCTACATCTGGATCTTTCTAATGGTTTCTCTTCTTCAGGTTTTCGTCCCAAAATTTTGCATGCACTTTTTTTTTCGATGCGTGCTACATGTCCTATCCCTCTCATTCTAGATTTCTTGGTTATAATAATATTCGGCGAGAAATACGTATTATGAAACTCTTCATTGTGCAGTTCCCTCCACCCTCCTGTCACTCCCTCCCTCTTAGGTCAAAATATTGCCGGCAGAACCCAGTTCTCAAACACCACCAGTGTATGTTCCCGTGATATGAGTGACGAGTTTCACCCCCATATAAAACTAATGGTAAAATTATAGTTTTGTAAATTTTAGTTATCTGTGCAATTGCGGGCAAATTTCTAAAAACAAGAAATTTCGTAATCCGCCGCGTTTGGTCATGTCCGAGTGCCTAACACTCCGCAAATAACAGCGCCCAGACTGACTTGGTCACACTCGATGCTTTGACTTTGAAGAGTACTAATCGCCTGGCATGTGTGACGCCGTGTAATCTTGTAGAAGTGTTTATCGATGTTTATAGGGACCGTTAACCGCGATTACTACACGAACCACCTGCTCTGACATGGAACACACTCCACTTTTCCCCACGGAGTTTTCCTATGTGTACGGTTGAATCCCACGCTGAACACTGTTCAGCATTAAATGATTTTTGTTATATATGGAGACGTGGTGTTCTATATGAGGTGCGTTATCATTTACATGCATTTCAGGCTATAATTCAGAACATTTATTAGAATCTACTCCCTATTCAAATGTGAGCGTTTAATCGCCAAAATTAAACTAACCTTTCGAAAGCTGTGTTTAGTATGGAACGTAGGTTCCTCGTTCGGCTCGATAGTGAAAGCGAGAGTGACTTCGGTTGAAATATTTTTTGTGCAGTGACGTCAGTGAAATTCACTGTTTCTTTGCTGCCCCAACACCAGTACACCAGATATTACCTCAAATTTGGGAACAGTGTGTTCGACACAGTAAGCACAAGCATTGTCCGCACGCAAATGCTGTTGCCTGCAGCCGCAATATTCGCCCCTTGGACATTTTTCAATTTGTAAGAGAGATGTCGCACTTTACTCCATACCTCACATGCAAAGAGTCAGATGGCTCTTCCATTGGTGTCCTCGTGAACTCATTGCAACTGGCGCGGTGTAGAGTTTTTATATACCAGTATACAGGGACTGCCTTTGTGGTCAGAGATCCTGGTTACAGATCCAGAGGTCATGGGTTCCATTCCCGGCGCTACCAGATTTTCTGAGAATTAGTGGGTCTAGGAGAAAACCCGCTACAGTGCCACTTTGTTCACTACCAATCCCACATGACCTGACCCGGGCTCGAACCCGGGCCGCCGCGGTGGGAAGCCAGCTAGTAACTGCCTGAGCTACTGAGCTATGGCACGGCCATATGTTCACAGTGTTAGTATTTGATGATCATATTTCCAAAACATTTCTCCTGGGAACAACATATGACTTTAGAGTACGTATATACCGTTAGCATGATTAGATCGAAGGCTGCCGTCGCAGGCCGAGTAGTTCCCCGTCCCGTTTGTTTAGTCACGGCATTTTTGTGAGCGCGGGCCCGGGTTGATGTCTGGCGCGCCTTCTGTCATGTGGGGCGTGCTGATAACGTGAGTGTCCGCTCCACCGTCACGCCGGCTACAAGTCAACTGCACAAGTGGATATTCAGGTGGTCCTGCTTTCCGTGCAGAAGAAAACAAGAAGTTAACCCACAAATCGGTCGCGGAAGACATGAAACACCCGGAACACAATAGCACATTGTGATGCTTCCGGGTGCCGTGTATGACAGCAACCGACCTCACAAGGCATATGTACGTGCTGCCAACAAGAATCTAATTAATATATGCGGTGCAATGTGTCTGTGGCCTGGGATGGCACGAAGGGGTTAGGGTTCCACCGTGACGTCACACTCGTGTAGTTCCATCTTGTGCAGTTTGCATGGGGGGAGTGAAGTGACATTTGCAACTGACCACTTTGCCCATAGTGGCATGAAGCCAGACAAAAAAGAGAGACAGGCATAGGTACACATCGGAAAGGAGTTGAGATGGGGGGGGGATATAAATTTGTTTTTGTCACGTTTTCGAAATATTTGTGTTTAATGGGTAGGTGTACTGTAGACAAGTCGAGAGATGGAGGTTCCGTTTGTTACTTGAAGGAGAAATCCATGCTTGCGGACATTTTGTGATGCATACACAAAATGAATTATAGATGCTTATTGCCATAGATCGATTTGTATAGAACATTTGATGGCTTCTAGTAAATTCCGTTTCTGAAATATACAGACGTGTTGTAAGAACCTAAAATTAGCAGAGAATCGATATTCGGCATTTACTGTGAATGCGCAGAAATTTAGACGAAGTTTCGACATGATCTGTATGGTTTCCTTCTAAGAAGAACACAGTTCAGGACCTCTATACTTATCTTAGGAGGCAGGAATCACATCAATTAATCTAGCAGCACGCAACAGACAGTAAGCAATTACCGATATATATATATATATATAGAGTACATCGCTTTTATCAACTGAGTGTAAATCATTTCACAGACGAACGACCGCAGTATCGCAATGAGAATTACCCCATAGCAGTATACCGTCATACTTCGTTTAGCGTTGGGAATGTAATTCTGGAAAGGGGAGCTGTTAGTGAATCAGCTATATACAGAGTCATTTTAATAATGTAGTTAACGGACCTGCGTTTCTAAAGTTGCAGTCTCTAACAATTATACAGCAAATAAAA
The DNA here is from genome assembly GCF_002891405.2 of Cryptotermes secundus. Lineage (NCBI taxonomy): Eukaryota > Metazoa > Arthropoda > Insecta > Blattodea > Kalotermitidae > Cryptotermes > Cryptotermes secundus. Next base: position 884,705 of record NW_019736395.1, read on the forward strand.
TGGCCAAATATAGCTAACACTGATATTTTAAAAATTCCGTACAAAGTGTGCGCAGTGTGTCGGAAAAAGTGCCCACCTGTGCAGCATTTTCCGAGTAATTATCAGCTCCGTTCGTGAAGAAGGCATCAAGAACTGAGTGCGTTTTCTGTCAAAGATATCGTATCATAAGTGCCTGCCCTTACTTTAATGCTGCTTTCAGAATCCAAGTCATTCTCATTTACGGTCCCAGTGGCATTATTGATCGTATACAAATTTGTGGGTAGATTTCTTTCATCTCATCATCATCATCGTCATCATCAGTAATACAGTCTTCGTTACTCTCAATAGCGGGATCTTTCTGATCCAGCCACATCACTTTCCATTTGTTTACAGAAGTTGGCTCTAGAATAACGAATCGTCGTTACACGAAACAGCCGTAAACTGGGTGGGAGTGTATGACGTAAACCATACGCAGCTCTTTTTGCGTCCGTCGAGTCATGGTGCGTGTTGCTGCTGCCTGTTGCATATCTTGCGACTGTGTGTCCCACAGTAGGCAGTAATTGTGTCTCTGAATAACAGCGAAGTGTGGAGTTCGTGCAGATCACAGAAACATATCGATAGCTCGACCATCATTCCCTTGCGGGTCACTCAAAACTAGATGTTTCTTAAAAACACGGGGAAGAGTTGGTTTCAGTCACTGAGGCATAACCGGCGCAAGCAAATGCGATTTAACGTTTCCCTCAGCATGTGAATATACAGGCAATGTGATATCGAATGTTGCTGTCTGCTGAACCTGCCCACCTGGGGAATACCCAATTCGCTTAGAGGGGGGTGGAGTCCAACTGGGTCCACTCGGCACTGATAGGCCTATTGTACCTGCCCCCAGTGATTATGATGATGGAGAATTTGGTGGAATGAAGATTGGCAGGGGAAACCGAAGTACTCAAAGAAAATCCGACCCAGCACCAGTTTGTCCACCACAAATCTCACTTGACCAGACCCGGGATCGAACCCGGGCCGCCGTGGTGGGAAGCCAGCGACTAACCGCTTGAGCTATGGCGCGGCCTCAGTATAATAATAATAATAATAATAATAATAATAATAATAATAATAATAATAATACCGTGAAACTGTACCAGAAGAGGAGAAGTCTCGAGGTTAAAATCGCTCTAATTCGAAAACAGTTAATACTGTTCATCACTGACCCCTCGCCTCCATCTAGTGCTTAGGTCAGGAAAAGTGGAGCTATACCTCCACTCCTTCATGTGCCTTTATGCCGTAGTGCATAACTAATTAAGTAGGACATCTGTGCCTTTTACTGTTCATCACATATAATGTTGGGGTAATCAAATTAAATGGAAGGGCAGGGAAGGCCATGTAGCACGCGTATAAAGGATGAGAAACGCGCAGTTTTAGTATGAAAAGCAGAAGAAACAACAACATGAAATATCTGGGCATGATGGGAGGATAATCTAATAAAGAGCGTTGATTGCAGTTATTAATCAGGCATCAGTGACAGGTCTTTCGCGAACACTAGCAATTTTCCGGGTTCCGTAAAATGGGCAGATTTGTTGACTGGCTAAGCAGCTGTCAGTTTCAGTGACTGCTCAGTACATGTAATCGTGGCATTTGTAGATCTGACTCGAGTTTCTAAGATACTGGTGCAGGTATTGGGTAATATTAACTAGGATCCATATCTGTTATATCCCGTCTGAGCAGGGACTGTCGGTTGCCATACTTGTGAAGCTTCCGTGTTGATTGGTGACGTAAGCTGATAAAACTGGAAACTCTGTACGTGCAGCGTCTTCCCTGTCGTCTCTATGCGGATCACGTGGCGATGTCAACATTCACGCAAGTGTTTATCACCAGAAATGGCAGCTGAGTCGAGAGCAAATATGTGTATTTAACATTCACTGAAAACCTGTTTTCCATAATGCTACATTTTGGCACCACTGCATGTTCTGTGTTTCCTTCTTTCCCCGTTCTTTACTTCCTTCCAGGCTATAACGCGTGTGATTGGTGCGCACCACATTCTTGTAAATGCGAATTAGGCTGCAAAGGGACGACAAGGGAGACATTGCTTATACAGTCTACCCAGTTACTTTCGTCACTAGTCAACAGGGTATAGTTTACCACAGGCACTCCCTAGCCAGACGAGGTATGCACTGACATATATTCCGTTATCATCCATGTGAGACCGGGCTTTCTCATGGCAGTGACTGTGAACCCTGAAGATAGGGGTAGCACGTTCCTCCGAAACCTGTAAGGATCTACCAAACTACACGACGTCGCATTCAGAATACAGCAGCCTTCGTTGTAATCAAGATTTTTAAAATTAAATTTTACTGTACTGAATAAACGCGTTTTTTTAATTCGAGGCCCTGGTTCCATACAAGACAGCAGCGTGTGCTCCGGCCTGCCCGGCTGCACTGCAGCACAAGTGGCGGTGTAGCCTGCCTGCACGCATTCATGTTGCGGTTAGCAAATTGCTTTCTGGGTCACAGGCAGACTCAGCTAAATGCATAGTTGCAACAGGGTGGTTAGATACACTTTTTTTTTGTATCCCGTCACGTGTTCATCTGTTTCGTCCCTACCTTTATAGGTTCGTTCTTCTTTATTCATTTTTCCGTTCTCTTGTGACACTATGCTGCAGTGCAAAAGGTCGCGGTTTCAAGTCCCGATGAAGTCATTGGATTTTTTTTCAATTTACCTAATCCATCTATGAGCCGATTTTCTAGAAAATATGGGACCCTCAACGTCTCACAACCCTGTGGGCCTCCACGGCCTGTTACAGGGATAGCTTTACCGTTTTACTTATTTTTTTGGTAAGTGGACTAAGAACGTAGTCAGTGGCGCTGGGGCAGTTTGTCTCCGAGTACTTCGATTTCCCCTGCCAGTCTTCATTCCACCAATTGATCCACAATCACCCTCATCTGTCATCTCGTGCTGGTACAATAGGCCAGAAGTGGCCGCAGTACAAGGGACTTAGTCCCACCCCACTAGCAATAAAAAAAGAAGAATAGTCAAAAATCTTGACAAATTACATGTATACTCGCATCATCACCACGACCATTATTTTTATTATTATCAGCAGCACTTTGTTTTATGAAAACACGTTCGTCGGCGCCCTGACGCTCGGTCGAAACCCCGACAGGTGTGCAATTTGTTCACGAGTTTTCCGCTGCGCGCCAGTTGCTTGCGGGCACGCTGGGCATTGCTTACGAAATGATTCATTTAATGACGCTGTCAGTAACTCAGGACTGTGTATTCGTCGAAGATGGGATGGTCAGGGAATGATAGATCAGAAAGGACATGGGAGCCGCGAGTGAGGACAGTCGGTGCTACAGTTAGCGCCTGCGCGATGTGAGTGCAAGTGAAAGTGTGGCGTGCGGCCTGTGCTGCAAGAGAGAACAGACCTTGATTGGAATGCGAGGTGAGTATCGAACTGGCCGAGTGGCTTCATGGCTGGCTGACGTTCTTTGCAGCAATGAAGGAGAAGTTTTATAAACAAAGAAAGTGCATTGCTTTCTAATCGGAGCAGGACGTATTGATTTCAAGTGCACAAAAAAAAACGCAGTTCTGACGAATGAACCCACAAAAGATGCTGGATTCCTGTGTTTGCCCATAACAGAACTGTAAAGATACTCAGTCCTGTAATAGTTGCGTCCAGTCAAGAGTTTTCTGTTAGGCATGTATTCTGCTGTTGTAGCATTGAGCAGTAAAGAACAGTGAAACGTCCTTTGTCAGTAAGGCTGAAAACCCACTGACGCGACAAGCCGCGCGCGGTTTGTCGAGTGTTGACGCTCGCGGCCGTTATTTGTATTGCTTTTATGAGCCGCGCGCGGTTAAGTTTTGGAACTCGGCACACAGGCGGCAGAGCTGTCGCACGCCTAATATATACAACTAACGGACGCGCGCGACAAAGAGCGGCTAGCCGCTCGCGACGAGTCGCATCAGTGGGTTTTCAGCCTAAGTTTATGAAATAGATGCTAGAAATGATGATGATGATGATGATGATGATGATGATGATGAGGACGACGACGACGACGACTTGCGTATGTCAGTGAAGCCCGAAGGAATGCTATATCGTTGTAGGTGTTGAGAATTAAGAAACAGTGCCATCACGCAGTGGAAGTATGGTGCAACGGCTTGCACACGTACAGCTGGGCCTTCCTAATATGCACTTCTTCATTATCATTGTGTTGCCATTTTAATATCGCTTGCATGTACTTACTGACACGTCTCTCTTAATATTCAGTTTAATACAGTTCAAGAGGGTTCTGACTTGATTCGTGGACTGGTCATGCGAAGCAACTAACTTCATTTAGCTGAGCCCTTCTTGAGAAGCCACTAGTTATGCAGCTACTCAGTAACTTCCCAACATTTTAAGGAAAAGTACAAGTCTCTAAGCTCCATGAAGTTCCGAGGTTATCAACGAGTGGAACTGTACCTCCATTCTCCTGCACGTATTCATGGCGTCGTACTTAATTTTTAAGCACAGGGACTGTTTTAAGAAACTGTTAACATAGGCGAGTGACCAACATAAGGGGTGGTCTAATTTACAGGTTTCGCTTTGCAAATTAATTTTGTATTTGAGGGATACAGCGGTATCTCTTCATAAGGCCAGACCATCCTGTGCACCTGGAGGTCACAGAAAAGTGGCACGACCTTGGTGAAATTAAAGCTGCTCATGATTCAAATTTTGTTTCTCTGTTCACGAAGCCATCGCTGTGCTTCTGTTACTGATCAAGACATTGTGGGAGGAACTTGTTTCCTTTTAAATATGTCGTCATTGAATGTGGCGAAACTGTCAAGAACTAGGATACATCAGCAGTCTCTCAATGCAGTCATTAATTTCTTTGCATAATTTTCACCGTGAGGTGTAAGAGCAAACTGTAATTGGAAATTGGATACGGTATGTGCCTCCGCAACATTGGCTCACCCCGCCTCAAGGCCTACTAGGTTATATGGCGGCAGAAAATTGCCGTAAAAACGTAAAAATTTGTATAATAATGACGCTATCAGCGTAATTAATAACACGAGCAGTTTCGAAATATGCTTTTTTTTTTTCATTGGCGCTACAGCCCTCATTTGGGCCTAGGCCTACCTCCATGAAACTCCGTTTCACTTCGGTTTACTAGATCTTAGACATACGGTAGGACTCCTTGGGCGGGTGATCAGCTCGTCGCAAGGCCTCTACCTGTACACAAACATCCATGCCCTGAGTGGGATTCGAACCCACGATCCCGGCTTCCGAGCGAGCGATGACAGTGCATGCCTTCGAAATATGCTTAGGGTTATAATATTATTATTATTAGACATGTGTGCATTCAACTGCCAAGACCGCTGTGTCTGTATGAATCCAACTTCAACGCATTTCAAGTTGCATGCATACTGACACGTGCCTTCAAAGCCCAAGTCCCCTCTGCTCCTCGAACTTCGCTGCAGGTGTTTAATCGATTCAGTCGTTTGAAGAAGGCCTTGAGTCCACTTTTTGTCGGAAATGTGTCTCAGTGTTAGAACACGTAGGTCTAGCATCCTATTGAGTCCAGTGTAACTGTCCTACTTTACGCATGTGTAATATCTGACGCACGGAGGGAAGGACCCCGACTCAGTGGCACACGATGCTTCAGCAGGCAACCGACAGATAGCGGCACATGGCAGAGGGTGCAGTACACAGGCGAAGAAGTTTCTTATTTGAAGCAGCAACTAGTTGTAAAACAAGTGTACGAATTATTCCGTAAAAACATCCTAGCGGCAAAGTATAATGCAAATTGTATTTGAAATATTTCAAAGAGAACTCAGCGCATCTGGAAGACCGCAAATGGACAGTGTGCCACTGCCCCTGGCCTTTCCTGCTGACCGCGGGTCAAAGGGCAGGGGGATCAGTAGAGTGGCGTGCAGTTAACCGAGAGTGGAAGGTTTGTCGCAAACACGCGACAAGAAATTGTGTGGGTTCTCGGACAGTCACTTTTACACTTACACTTACAGCTATTCTGCACTTATAGCGTCCTTTAGACGTTTCTTCTTCAGTGTTACCAACACTTCTGCTTTAGTCGGATAAGAACTGTCTCCTGCTGAAGTCGAATACAAACTCTTCTGGCCTCCAAGTGCTAGTCACATTGCGACTGACGGTCAGTCAGTCTGTCTGTCTTGGTGTCGATCCCCGGCTGGGGCTCATGACCAGATATTAATTATTACCGTTTGGCAGTTACGGTCTTGCTTCTGTGGGACGCCTTCTCTGACGAGAGGACGGGTCTGTCTTTTCTATTTGCTGCTGGCCCTTGCCAGCGCAGTCTTTCTTGGGTCCGAGTCCCTTGGGACTTGCGATCATATTTTACTGTCTCAGATTTGAGACTTCCCTTTTCGTCGCCTCCTACGACTCGCCTGTCGTCTGACAAGTCAAAGTCCAAGTCCAAGTCACATTGCGACTGACAGTCTGCCAGTCAGTAAGTGTTGGTGTCGAGCCCCGGCTGGGGCTCATGACCAGATATTTGAAGTCCAGCACGGTGGAGTGGTGACCAGATATTTATTACTGATGAATGAATATATAACGTGCACTCAGACTGAATAAGGAATACCTTGTCGAAGGGTTAATTCCGCCCGCTGTTACGCATCGAACGCGGGAATACGTGTCTGCCTCAATTCGTGTGTAACGGTGGAAACTCCACTGTTAGACTTTCATTTCCGGGGCAACGATTTCCTAGGATTCGCTGCCCAGGAATTGCAAGCCGTTGTATAGCAATGGATGCGTTCTGATTCCTAGCCGTTGTCACGGGAACAATGGTCGTTGCCTAGGAAATCAAACCTGCACTGACTAAACTATTCAGGCTTTCTGGCGGCGCGCCACAATATTATCAAATAAAATATACAGAATACAACAATAAACTGAAGCTTCAAGATGTGAATAATGTAATGAGAAGAAGCAAAACCAAAAGCGCATGCGCGACGTTTGCATTCCCAGTGGAAAACCCCCAACTTGTGATGTGGAAAGGTAGAAAGAAGAGCCAGCTCACAATTGCGAGATCTCAGCGCACGACACGTACGAAAGCGGAGAGTAGGCTGAGGAGTACATATTGAATGGCAGTGCCAGACGATTTGCAGCCATGCAGTTAGTGATACGTTAGAGGCGGCCAAGCGAAAGTTATTCAGAATGGCCCAAGACTTAGCGCGTACAACAGGAAGATGGCATTGGAATATATTTCGTTATTGCATAATTTTATAATTTGTCCTATGACTACCAGCTGTGAGTAGAGATACATTTCGCATTGACAGCGTGAAAACAGGTCGAACTGACGTATGTGTTTATGTAACAGAACGTCCCCATTTGGGGCCATGTTCCGAACAGTGTTCGTAAACCATCCGCTTCCATTGGCGGATGAAATATGCCAGCATTCCTTAATGATAGAGGCAGAAGAAACCTTCGAAACGGATTTCTGTTCAAAATTGATGCGTCTAGTCGCCACAGCAAAGTTTATTCAACACGCAACCCCCGACTAGCACGATAGACTGACAAGTGTCGTTACGTACAAACACAGCGAAAGATGTGTTCTTGAAAAATTTCATATAATGCAAAATCGTGTTAGCCGGACACGAATTTCCCATAAGAAACAGGCTTAATGTAATGTATACATTGTGAAAAATTATAGTAAACCTAAAAACTGGTGATGTTAGGCAAAAGCCGGGCCTAATTTAAAAGCCGTGTTAAACCGAATTCGTGTTGGTGGAACTGAAGTTGGTTCGGGGGCTGAGTGTAATTAGTTGCCGTGAAGGATTCAAGTTTAATAAGGTATTGAGTGTGATAATCTTGTCTGTGTGTTCTCCCTAATTGGATTAGAAGGGAATACTAGGAGCTTTCACATCACATATACACGTTGACAGATGATCAGTGTTAAATTAATTTTTGTTTCTACAAAAGCGTGCTCCACATTTCACTGCGATGTTTGGAAAAAAGCGAGGTCAGCGGGCATGTTGCTGACGACTGCGGTGTATAGTGTATGGCATGCGCGGCGCTTAAACTCTGTCCAAAACATGTTTCAGTGACGTCATAGCGTGAGTAGTCAGTGTGCTGTGACGAGTCTGGCTCCAGTAGTGCAAGTATGTTGGAAATTGAGCCTAGCAACTTTCTAATGACGTAACAGATTATGTCACATGTAAGTTGTAGTCACAGGCTGCCCTGTGCAGTTGTTGGAATTTACCTCATAATTCGTTATGGCCAGAATCTTATAGAAATTTGAATACGTTGACTTCATTTTCTTGTGATATTCTGGCCGTCAACACAACAGTAAGGAGTAAACCAATCCAATTGTTTACGCTGGTTTTATTTAATAACTGGCACATGTTTCGGGCCACATTTGGGACTATCTTCAGGCAGTTTATGTCTCATGTTGCTGAAATGTCCTAATATGGATCCATATTAATATTAATCATTATAATCGTAATACATGTAACTATAACGAAGTTGTAACAATTTTCCTAATTTTAAAAGTTTTTAAAATTCTCTCGTCGGTATGATGTAAAATTGTGCTATTTTGTCGCGTATCGCAGGCCGTGTCTTATCATCCGGGGTTCGCTGTTGTATTATAATGTTTTGGAGCTATTCGCGAATAATGTTATTACTTTTTCGTTTTTATGTGCGTTTTATCTTGTCTTACTGAATATGACGCCGTGATTGAGTTTCTTTCTTAAGAGTGTGCTGTGTACTTCTTGTCATGTGAACGTTTGTTTTTGGTCCTTGACTACAGACATGAAAATCCAAGCGGTTGCTCTCTGTTCACACATACACAAAGTTAAGAGGGCCACGATGAAGTGTTTGCTTAGCTGAGGGCGTGCAGTTATATATAACTAGTCCAATTCTATTTGCGTGGCTATTTAACGACTCCTTTTCAGTATCAAGAGTATACAATATGGGATGTTACGATGATAAGTGAACGTGTGAGCAGGAACCGGTCGCCGCCTTATCGACACGTCTACAGGAACGGGAGAAAATCACGAAATAACTCAGTCAGTACGCCATACGAGATTCAAGATGAGCACCTCCCGAATACAAGTTAGAGCGTTTCCTTTATACCAGTGTTTCTCAAATGGTCTTCTGCAAGAAAATTTGATTACAATATAAAAATGACAATTTAAATATTGTTATGGATTGAAATTAAAATAATTTTCATTTAGTAGCTTCATTACGCTAGAAATGCTAGGAATTAATAAACTGAAGTATGGGTTTGCCTCGGAGGAGAGAGAACTGTGGCAGGGCGTGCAGTTCTTGTGATAGTCGTCGCCAGCACATAGGCCGTACTTGCACGAAACTGGATTCTCGAATTACGCAGAAATAAAACCAAAATACAGAAGCGTACTAAATACGGCGCCGGATTTGAGAAATTTTCTCTTCAAATATCAAGCCAAACACGGGAAAGAATTTTCAAAATAAAAATGAGGAAAGAAAAACTGCTGCTCGCATTAAAAATCACATACGCGGCATATTAGTTTGTAAGCTTCGTTTTCCGTATTCATGAAATTTGATTTTTGCTTCTAAATATGTTCAGTTTAAGATGTTGATCGCATATGTAATTACCCTTGCATATTTATCGGGGGCACACTGTAGCGTAGTTGATTGAGGCACTGTGCTACAAGTCGGAAAGTTGCGGGTTCGATTCCCAATGAGTTCATTGGATTTTTCATTTGACTTAATCTTTCCAGCCGCACTGTGGTCCTGAGTAGGACCAGGAATCTTCCGGGGNTTTGTGAGCCGATTGCCTAGAAAATGTGGGAGCCTCTACGTCTCACCCCAATGAACCTCCACGGCCTGTTACAAGAACACCTTTACCTTTTTTAGTGTACTGTACAGAGTGTAACTGAAAGATGCAGGAAAACTTTGGGCACAAGTTCCTCATACAGAAGAAAAAATTTGCATGTGAACACGTGTCCGGAAACATTTAATTTGTTAAAATGACCTCTCATCAAGAATTCAGTTTTACAGGAGTAAGGTTTAAGTTTTAAGGATTCGGAATTTTGAATCCATAAATAAATATTTGCATGTTAATGACGCTGATTTGTTTAATTCTTGCGGTGGAGCGAGACAAGGCTGCTGTGTGGAGCGTTCAGTGGAATGAGAATTGGCAGGGGAAACCAAATACTCGGATGAAAGTCCACTCCAGTGCCCCTTTAGCCTACCGTAGATCGCACATGACATGACTAGGATGGAACCCGGGCCGCCGCGGTGGGAAGCCGGCACAATGATGAAACTGAACTCACTTTGTGGATTCGTGAAGGACAGAAAAGTACGAGGATTCAGTTTGTGTTGAGTGTCTCCAGTTCATCATACGAGAAATAACTTTATTAAAGTGGGGATGTGGTGCTGTTGGTTACGTTAAGAAGCTGTCACTGTCTGCATTAGGCCAGCATAGCGTCCAAGCTTAGTATCATTGGTGAATTAGAAGGGATTTGGAAGGAACCGCGGAACTGTACCGATATTTGCCTGGAGGGACCGGGAAGCCCCTGTCGAGATCGAAACCGCGCACCTCCAGAATGTCACCGGTAGGCTAACCAGCTCTGTCTTTTTAATCCGAGATTCATCCAGTATTCAGTCAAGTTATTGCAGTCTTATGTGCAGAAAAATACGTATGAAGACATTTGGACGTACATCGGCTGTTAGGACGATTTCTTTTTGCGTGTGCTATGTTTGTAACGGACAATTCAATAGATTGGCGTTTTTATATGCAATGTCCAGCGATGCAGTTCTTTGGTATGCCGTTGATTTCCGTTCTGAAGCTCATTCTTTTAATGAAGGAAGAGTAGGCCCTAAGTAAGCACGTTTCCCCCCTTCACCTGTCCAGCAGGAGAGAGCAGCATTAACTGGTTTTCTGCCACGACATTTTGACTGCCTTAGCAACAGCTCCAAGTTTTTATGATTGAGGTCATGGGTTCCGTGTCCTCTTGTATCCATGACAGCGTTCAGTCATGACCACATACTACGTAACGTCCAATATAGTTTCAGTATATATATCCTTCCCGATAATTTAAATTTGACCTCCCACTTTAGGAGATATGTTGGACATTTTAACGCAATTTCAAATTTTTGTCGTACCTTCATCAACAAAATTAAATTCTCAGAGAAGTTAAGACCGAATTAAATTTGGGGAATGCTTGCAGTTCAGAGTATTTTTTTCATGTCTTCTGCTTCCTAAAAGACCAAAGATTAAAAACTAGGCACAGCCACACTATAATTTTAAATATATTATTGTATGGGTGTGAAACTTGATTCTAATCCTGAGAAGACAACGTACATTTCAGGATAGTTCAGGTCACATGTTCTTGGCAGTATTTCGACATCAGAAAGGAAATATCAGGGTTCGAGAAAATTAATAGTTTGTACTCTTCGCCATGTATTAGGGCGATGCAATCCAGGAGTATGGGATGGGTGGAGCATGCAGCTTGCGCAAGGAAGAGACCACTGGGGACGTGGAAGACGGTGGGAGGCTCAATCTGCTTCATAATACTGTCCAGTGGCCGGCTTTTGCAAATACCAGAAGGAACCTTTGGGCTCCATAAAAATGCGGAGAATTGTTTGACTAACTGAATGACGCTCGAGCCCTGAGAAAACGATTCTACTGCGTCGATTTAGTAAGTTCCTACACTTATGGTCTGTATCATTTTTGTTTCTACGGTCAGCATGGCCTGTTCAGATTTTCAAAATTTAGAATCTCAGTATCTTTCTGGGACACCATACTTGCATCTGAAGGTAGGGTTATACCACGTGCCACTAGAGCAGTCGATCTCGTCACGATGCGATAATATTAAAAAGGAGCGATGACGCTACGTGAGGCGATGGAGGCCGAATCAGATAAATGTACCGCCATCAGCGCCGGAGAAAGTTGGACTGAGGAGAGACGAACGGTGTGGAAGTTACTGCAAGACAAGGATGGAAGTAGCCACCACATTTGTGCCTCATAGTGTCTGTCTCAAATCCCCGAACTAGCAGCAACAGCGTATGTTGCAGATTTCTCGGAGTTTCTCTGCAGTTTGAAACGGTACATTGTGGCAAGTGAATGGCACAGTGCTGCCACATGAACATAGCGAAACGAGGAGTTTCAAGGAACCCGGACTGCAAGGTAATATTGGCACTGTGGCTGAGATCAAACTAGGTAGCAACTACGCGTTAATGTGGTAGAAGAGTGGGAGACTCGCAGCAGTGGGAAGTGTTCTGTGCCGTAGGAGATTTATCTATTTGATGCGGTGTAACCACAGTTTAGCAAGATGGCGAGCGGCGAAGCAGAGGGAGAAGGTCAGAAGGAATGGAAACACAGCTCTAAACCTTCAGGTTCCGTATTCAAGCCTTTTCACGTGTCATTAGGACAGATAAGGACCTGGGGACCACGTCGACTGCTCACACTAGTGTAAGAGAACATTCTTGTATCCCTATCCTAGCCAATCAATCAATCATCATGGTCAGTATCAGTGTTTTCGTCGAACACATTAGCTAAAGCGGTAGTGCTTCTGATTTGTATCCGACAGATGCTCAGTTTGAATCTCGGCCGGGGTACCCACTATCGTTACAGATTTTTAGAGGTTTTCGTCAGTTCCTCCAAGCGAATTTAGAAATAATATTTTGTAATAGATGCAAACTGCTTGTTGCATATCCTTTCAGTTTCATTATTTATCCAGTCATTCCACGCTCAGTGCTCTGAGTTACTAGGAAGGTCATTAAATAAATACAAAATAAGTAAATACAAAAATAAACTGGCGTTCTTCATTAGACACGTCACTAACTGGACTCAGGTTACAGTATTTCCGAAAATAATACGTTTCGGAGGAACATGCTCTCTCCGTCTGCAGGGTTTGTATTCACATACAAGACTACGCCCCGAGACAGCCCGACAACTTATATCAGTAACTATGAATTGTGTAAAACTGCTGTAGGTGCAAGGATAAGGAAATCCCAAGTTACACAATTTCGGTGTGGAACTTGAGCGATATCAGATCTGGTTGATTGGACTTGATGTTATTGTACTTTCTGCCAGTTCTTGCTTTGCTTACTCAACCCTGAAGATGGAAGCAGTACATTCCTTCGAAACGTCGCTGCGCTGCCGGACTACACGGCGTCACGAAGAAATGTTGATACTTTTGTATAAGAGGGAGATCCAAGTATCTTTAAAACCTCACAGCCATGTTGTCGCCAACCGCAGTATATTTGCAGAAACCAAACTGTAGAGATGGTGGTTATATATTTTTAAACAAAACCAAAAGCCCAGGCTCTTCAAAACGGAACCAGTGGGCACCGTAAGGACATACTGGTGAAGGGAAATTCGAAGGCAGGGTTTTGGGTTTTGCTGTTGCAAATACCTCCGAGGTTGACAGCGTCTGCATGGCGGTAACATTGGAAGTTACGCGGGTCACCCATATTACACTTAAGTTCAGTTGTAGCTGAGGTTGCGTTTGCACTTGCAACCAGTCTTGGTTAAAGTGAACCGTGGATGACTCGTCATGTTGACTAGCGCGTTGCGGATAAATTGTGTACAGTTTGGATGAGGAAGTTGACAGACACATTGCTCCTCTCCGACTGGAGTTCTACTCGTATCTTGCGCCTGTTCATAGTCTAGACAGCAGAGTGCCGCCATGCAGTGACCCAATATCCTGTCTTGCCTTCTCGTCTGATTCAGTATAAAGTGGGTCAGACTCACCACCCAACGCCGCGCCGAACGTTTACTGCCATTTTGTTTGTTAGTCGAGGAAGAGATTATCGAACTGCGTTCAAGGGGCTAGAAGGGAAGGGTAAGGGCCCATTCCGTATATTCGCAGCGTTAATTTTTGTCAGATATAGGTCACTTTTCCTAAGCAAGCATGAGCTTTTTTTTTCTTGGCACTACAGCCCCAGTGGGCCTAGGACTCCTTGGGCGGGTGATCAGCTCGTCGCAAGGCCTCTACCTGTACAGAAACACAGAAAAACGCACACACACAAACTAAACATCCATGCCCTGAGTGGGATTGGAACCCACGATCCCAGTTTCCAAGTGAGCGAAGACATTACATGCCTTAGACCGCTCGGCTACCGTGACCGGCAAGCATGAGCTCTACATTTAAGCAATTTGTCAGACGTGTAGTTGAGGTTCTTGAGTGTACTGGTGTTCTCCTTCCGGCAATCCTTACGCACACTCAGTGACGCCCTAAGGCTGTGCGATCATATTTAAGCTTGTAGGATTTGAGGTTCTCACAGCGGTGGTTATGAAGAGTTCTGTCTTCCGGGATGTAACACCATATAGTCCGTTGAAAGTTAGCCGGTGTTTCGGAGGAATATGTCGCCTCCGTCCCCAGGGTCAAAGAATAAAGCAAGCAAGAAATCAGCCTGAAAACAGACCTAGAAAGAGAGGCTCTACCTTTACGGTGTTTGTTGCTGTTTAGATCCTTAATATGGCGGTATACTCATCCTTTGTCCTTGTTTTTGTTGGTCAGCATTTTTTGATTTTGTGTTTCTTCAGTTGTTAACGCGTCTTTGATGTTTCTTTTTGTGGACGCATAAGATAAACAAAATTGCACAGTCATGGAACGTGGGTGAAGATGTTAACGTAGAGAAGATTGGCAGACACAATACTGGCATAACTATAACGTCCGATAATGCGTCAGTGCAAGTACCTCTGTCTGTGTGTGTGGACGTATTTTTATTGCAATTCTCTTGTAAAAACTATTTTGTTTTTCTTTCCTTTTTTTGCGTTATCCTCAACTGACTGTTTAGTAAGGCAAAGTGCCCCACCGCGTAAGTAGGCACGCAAACTGGACATGTGAGAGTGAAGTTGTATGACCACATGTTCTAAACCTCGCCACGGCGGCGTGGTAGGCATAGTAAACATGAACAGCATGCACGTCAGTTATTTTTGTATGTAGTTTCTGATTCAGAATGTTGAAATACATGTCGCTTAGTAAGTTGAGCACAAGCGGTAGTGTTCGTGGCACCGGTTACTGTAGCAGCGTTCGCAAAATGGGTTTTAATGTGTATAATTTCTTGAAGAATCTGAGCATCTGAATAAAACAGGAAGCAGACTGGAGTCCTCTGAATGTCAGGATCTGACAGTCGAGGCGTGTTGTGTAAGCAAGTCGACTGTTTCGCGCGTATGCAGGGAGGTAAAAAAATGGGAAAGCAGGTAACACCACGGTATTTCTCACCCAGAAGACACATAGACGTTCCAAAAAGAAACGACGAACCTAGAAGACCACTTCCAGAAAGACGTTTTACGCAGGACTGTTTTGGATTGTTATGACAGATAATGCCTGTACCGCGATATTAGTCTCCTAACGAAGCTGTTACACACACGTGTACGTAACAGTAGATTGTCAACGCTGCCTTGACTTCTGTTCGTTCCTGCGAAACTTCATGCGATACGAATTCTGCAGTCGAACGCCTAGCAGTACCTCGATTGGGTCACGATCACATCCAAAATAATTTCCAGTTCAGCTGTCGTCCTGTTATTCAGCGGTATATAGGCTCAATACCGACAGCGTCTTGAAGCAAACTGCAAAATGTTAAATACATGTAGCGCCTCTAGGGACTGCAGAACGCTTAATTCCCGCTATCGGACCAGGACCGCACAGTTGTGCAAGTTAGGACGTTGAAGACGGGGAAGGAGGAAGCGGAGGTAAAGGTAATGGAGAAGATGGAGAAGAAACAAAGACATTAAGCATAATGAAGATAAATGACGCGTAACCGTGAGCCTTGGTTCTGAAAGGGTTACGTGCCCTGTCTTCTGTTTTGCTTGCTGCTTGTTCTTCATATATTGGGAAATAAAAAGAGTTGTCAAAGGACCATAGGAATATGTATGCCTCTGAGGGCCGGACTGAACCTGGTGCAGTACTGTAGGTACATCGCAAGGCGCAGAAGGATGACGTTTAATTCCCAGCCTTCAACTATCAGTGGCAAGGACCTAATCTTCCTCGATAAATATCCTTTAGCATTGCCATGTGCGTAGTAACGATAAAATATGCGTTTAGTTTAACTGATGCATGGAAATTTATGTGGGGAGTCGGGATAGCTCAGTCAGTATAGCGACTGGCTATGAGATGGATGAGCGAGAGGAAGGAGTTCGAGTCCCGGTAGAGCCAAGAATTTTCTCTACGTCAAGACCAGCCTCTTGTGCAATGGGAACCGGGGCATGAAGCTGCCCACTCACCTTAAACTAATGCCGAGGGCAAGAATACATGGATGTATACATTAGCTCCCCCATACACCTTCATGGCGTTGTGCTTAATTACCTAAGCACAAGGACAGATTTGCTGAGAATTTATGCACTGACATCAGTAGATGGAACGTTATGGTGTGTCTGATGACGTCCATTGCTTCCTGACGGTTTCTGTCCATTTTCACAAAAACTTTTCTTTGCTTTTACATAATGAACATATGATTTACTGGGTCTAAAACGCCTTTGAGGTCGCGTTTTCATCAGATAGTGGTGTACATCATCGCCTCATCAGTACAAAGTAAGTTACTAGATTTTATTCTCAGAAAGAAATTGGAATCACAATCCCCATATCAGAGATCTAGTTGAATACACGGGACTTTTTCCCCGTAAGGTTGCCTACGCAAGGTATGACGTGCGCTCAGAAATGTTTCAGACGGACAGTGGTATGCAAGACTTGCCGCAGCGGTGTAGTGGCCGTCGAGAATCACTTTTCCCCATCAGAAAACCGACTGTACTTTCTCTGCTGCCTATTGCCTTGACGCTGAGATACCAGACAACTTTTACATTACGTCGCCGCTTGTAATTAGAATCGGTGAAGGCCCAAATGAGGATGAGCTTTTGGCCGGCAGGAATTTTTGCAGACCGTCTGCATTTACTGCTTTTCCTGGCGTGACTTAACGGACCATAAGGAAACCCATTCGATTATATGTACATCGACTGCTTCCCGAAGAGGGTCGTCACTGAAGTAATTCTTTTATTTAAAAAATAATCGTACGCAATTTGACGGAGAAAATTTAACACGAGACCACTCACAAGTTACTGGGAGGTCAGTTGGACTTCAGGGTCTCACAGCGGAGACCATGCACAGTATTGCCTCCAGTGGTGTAATGATGTGTAGTCTGGTAGACGTTTGCGGACGTTTCGGAGAGGAGTACTTCCACCATCGTCAAGGTCTAAGGGTAAGCCAAGCAAACAGAGCCAAATTTTCAGGTCAGTGTAATTTGGGACAGTTGTGAGAAAATGGAAATGTATCAGACTAATGCCATGAGTTGAGTATTTTAGAAGCTGATAGTCGCTCATCTATTGGTGAAATTGCACGTCGTTTGTGGAACTGGTAGTTTGACAAGAGTCCGCCACTGGCCCCGGTTGAATGCAGCCCACAGCCTCATAAAACCTATTTTAATATCCCATCTTCTCAGAGGTCTTCGTGTGATTTTCGATGTATTCAATGATAAAAGAGCAGAAATGTTGCGAACCGGAATTTATAGTACAAAATATTCAGACGGTATGATGGGGATACAAACCCCGCACTTTGGGTCGTTTATTATGTCAGGTCAAGGTTATCACTCCTTCGTTTATTTCCACAAAAATACCGCCAGAAGAAACGCACGTGCGAGGTGAACATTTGTTTCGAGGTAGGGAGGGGAGATGGAATGACCTTGTCCGGCTCAAATAAATGCTTCCGACTTTAGCGTGTTTTGTTCATTTATTAATTTTGGCCTTTCGTCAAATTAAAATCGTTCGAAATTTATTGTTTTAAGATCATTTGTCTTGAGATATAGTCTGCGTTACCCAAGAGCGCCGCCTAGCATCATGTGTTTGAAAGAAAGTTGCGCGGGCAGCGTCAGTCGACATCCTCATGCTCCCGCGCCTCTCGACCGGGCCTGATGATACAGAAACAGGTGGCGAGTCGTCAGGTTCTTACGGTCGTGTTTTGGGGGATGTGACGCCGAAACGTTGGTAACAATCGGCTACGCTGTCACATCCCAGGATACAGGCCGAAATCATCAGGGACAAGGTTGTCCCAAAACGGCTCTGTTTATGTACCTGCGTAATGCGCCTCGCGTGCCTGTATTCAATGTTTCATTCCCACTAGACGCTTTCCCACGAAACAAATCGGAAACTGCTGTACGGATTTGCGTGGTGAGTTTTACGAGAAGTTACAGAGCCAATTGAATTTTTATTTATATCGGACATGTTTAACGTTAACTTTACATGTGCTGTATCTCGTGAAAGACCCCCTCTATGGTCTAGTGGTCAGAGTTCCTGGCTACAGATCTAGATGTCCGGGTTCGATTCCCGGCGCTACCAGATTTTCTAAGAAGTAGTGAGTCTGAAACGGGGTCAACTCAACCTCGTTAGGATAATTGAGGAGCTATTTCAAGGAAATAGCGGCTCCTGTCTAGAAAACCGAAATTAACGGCCTTGGGGATTCATTGCGCTGACCAAGCGACACCCTCTGTCCGCAGAAGTTGGCACTAACTTCGCCGACAAGCGGCGGTCGCTCGGTCGGTAGGGTTCGCGTGTGGTCTAAAACCACGGAGTTTGTTTTGTTTTTGTATCTCGTGAAATATTCATCGGAAGGAAATGTTTCGAACATAAATTTTCCAGGTAATTTTCATGGAAGGAATGTTACAGGTACGTTTTCGAACTTCCGTTTTCAATAATCAACCATAGTCACTAGAGCGAGCGAAGAAAATAAATCAAAATGAAATCGTTATTGACTTTAGATTGCTTTACAGCCAGGTTTTCTTATCCCTTTACTGCAGTGCGCTGTTACAGTGAGACCTTGAAGGATGTAGAGTAAAAGAGAAGGTAAAGCTATCCCTGTAACATGCCATGGAGGCCCATAGAGTTGTGAGGTCTAGGCTCCCACATTTTCTAGACAGTCGGCTCACAGGTGGCGGTGAGGTCAGCCTGACGCGCCGGCCGCCCTTTATACCCCCCACCCCGGGAATATTCCTGGTACTCATTCCTGTTAGAGGCTGAGTCGACCCCAGGACCATAGTGCGGCTGGAAGGATTAGGTCAATTGAAAACTCCACTGACCTCATCGGGACTCGAACCCGCGACCTTCTGGCTTGTAGCACTGCCCCAACTAGCTACGCTACTGTGTACCTCCCTCCTTAAAGAGTGCGGAATGGACACGAAAGACGGAAGCCTTAATACTGCTTGGGTTCTTATTGACTTCTCACCACTCCGAGTGTCGTCGCCTATGAGCGAGCAGTTGCATATTGCAAGGGAAGAGTCATTGTTTTCTCCATTATTCTGTTTACAATCCTGTCTGCCGAACGCGCATGCTCAGTATACACGGTATACATGTATCTGGTGCCGTGAAGCTGGGTTTGCGTGGCGTTTGTTATCCCCGACGACGACAGTAAGGCAGCATACCTCGTTTTCTAAGTTTTACCGATGCTATTGCAACATTGCATTCTGCAGCAGCTGCCTCTCGCTTTCTAAACGTACTTGGACTCAGCTGTCTTGTCAAGAATTTGAGGCAAGCTTTCCGACTCTGCTGCATAACGGAACGTGATCGACGGCATTTGGAACGCGTTACGTGAGAACACATTTTCGGGTTATATTGACAACACGTTAGAGAGTGTACGTAAAAAGGTGACGTTGTCCATGAAGTCGCATGGGGAGTGGATATGTAGATCCACTTATTCTTGACCCTGGCACTAGTTGGAGGTGAGTGGTAAGCTTCACGCCCCTGCCGCTTTACCCCCGGGGAAAGAGCCCCAGGTACCCATTGGATAGGTTGCGTGGACCCCAAGCCGGCCTGGACGGCGTGGAGAGAAGAAAATTCTTGATCCTACCGGGACTGGAACTCCGGCCCCTCCATTGTCCAATCCGTAATCAGTCGCTATACCGACTGCGACATCCCGGCTTCTGGAGGGTGTATGTACGTATAACTTAACAGTTCTAGTGCGTTCTTTCGTCATGCCTCTCAGCGTAGGCAGTGAGCGGGTTGACGTAACAGCACCGCTGTAGGTTCACATTTGTAAGGTTCTCGTTTCAAACCTAGCCTTGGACATAACTAACCTGACTGACACTTGTCTACGTCACGATCATGCCCATCAAAATCCTTTAGGCCGAGGGCACAGCAAGGAAACTGACAAACACAACGCAGTTTCCTCAGTTTGCGCCATTCCATTCAGTAACATGTGTTGAACCCAGGCTGATAACAGTTCTCGGAAATTGCGGTTGCGTTGCGGTTGCTAGTTTCCTTGGTGTGCCCTCGGCCTTAGAGTTCACCGTATAGCATTCATTCTGCCATTTGACATCACTGTAAAATAGCCCACAGAAGAAAAGAGAAAATTTACTTTGCATAATTATTTCGAAAACTAAAAGACTTCCAGAGGTGTGTGTTACATGGCCGTGTTTCATCACAACTTCTGTTATAAATCTGCTTCGCTCCGACAAATATATGGTGACTTAGTGCGAGATGCGTGCAGAAACGCGGACCCGTGGTCATGTAAAGCGTCCGTTGTTTTCTCCGAGTTTAATGGAAACTGGAACATGTCGATGATTGTTGTTGAGAGTCTCTTCTAGGCTTGTCAGTTACCATGACAATTCGGTTAGCAGTTCTGGACTTGTTTACGTGCAGACATCACAGAGCTTATGGGGCATTTTTGCGGGGTTTACTTGCCAAGGCGAAGGGAAATGGACGTTTGATCGTTTGAAATATGTAGTTTGATGTCGGAATGACATCCACTAATGGAAGCCTTTCGTAGCCTCGCAGTGCGACAAGAAGGATGTGGAAGTATTTCACTTCGTAGATAACGTGAGCCAGTGCACGTCACACCTTGCCTTGAAGAGAGCCCTGCCCGTGTCGAGTGAATTGCCCACAGGCGGTATGAATACTGAAAATGTTTCGAAAATATAATTTAGTAACTTTCTAAACGTGATGTAACGGTCTGCGTCATTAACTGACGATGATGGATTCTCGTTTCCAAATCAGATGAAATGTAACTTGGTGATCATTTTCCTGTATCTGAATAAATTATGTATAGTTTTTTGAGTATACAGAATTAAGTTGTGTGTTAATCAGTTAATTAAAACGTGGTGAGGGAGGTGAGTTTAATTGATTGTAATCAGCGTGTGCACTATTTCCCCACGAATAAAGCGGCCGGAACAGGAAACCGGCCACTTGTATGGCGATGATACGTGGATCTTTGCCTCCATTTGCCCATACCTACACTTGACGTGGTGCCCAAGCATAAGGGCAGATGTTCCTTTTTTTTTTTTTTGTAGAAGCACCGTACATTTACAAAGGAATTAAGAACAAGTTAGACTCGCGAGAAGGTCTCCGCTCCGTGAAGTCAATCATGAAGACATTTACAGCTGCTTTATGAACATTTTTTTTTGCGTGTGCTTGGAAGGACAAACATGGCGAATGTCTAACCGAGAGTTCAGAAGAATGGTCCAGTGTCAGTCTGTTCGTAGGGATGACGTAGGCCCGAGTGAAGTAATTAGTAATCACTGGAACGTACCAGTGTTTGGCTGTTGTTGGTGGAGACATTTCAGCGTAGTCGGAGATTCGATGTTAACGAAAACAAAGTAACAATACGTCACAAAGAGACGGGTTTCCCCGGTGTCAGTCGGAGGCGGCTGGCAGTTGGTTTGTAATGGAAAATACACTTCAAGGACATAACATTAATTCTCACTAACAGCCAGAGACAGAACATTTTCCCTTCTTGCTAATTTGTTGGAATATTTCCATACAGACAGAAATAACAGAATACAAATGTCAGCATGAATTAACGTGTTACCGATAATTTCAGCGTAATATGGCGTGATGAGAAATCACACTGACTGCGCAGTAATCTCTGTGGGAAGTACACAGTGTTGCATGAGCGTGGGTGGGGTTACACGTGCCCCTGTGTTGCTGGGAAACTTCTGTTTTGGAGCAAACAGCTGTCTTGACAGAGGGTTTTCTTGGATTTGCGTATTCCTTCTGGGTAGATGTGAGGATGGTGCCACGATTAAGCCACGGTAGCTTCCTTCCACCGGGGCCCACTAAGCCTCGTTGAGGATAAAAGAAGAGTTAACTTGAATGAAAAAGTAGCGGCTCTGGTCTAGAAAACCGAAATTAACGGCCGTGGGGATTCGTTGCGCTGATCACGCGATACCCTCTATACGCTAAAGTTGGCACTAACTTCGCCGACAAGCGGCGGTTGGCCGGTCGGTATAGTTCGCTTGCGGACTCAAGCCAAGGAACTTCCTTCCACATTCTTTCCAGTTCATTAATCATCCCACAATTCGGCGTTATGTGGCCTGGATATTAGCAGCAACGTAAAACAGTTCGCACAAAAGACTCAGTGTGTGAATATGGCGTGGAGTCCCGTGTCCACTTGGTTTTGTTTTCGTTTCTGTGTAGGTTTCACAGAGTTCCGAGTCGAGGAAAACTGCTTATGACCACTGTGTGTGTCTATTGTTTTAAAGAGTCGTAGGCGCGATGCAGAACTAAGCACAGGTGGAGCTGAACACTGTTGCCAGTTCTTTTCAAAATCAGATCTTTGCCTTCTGCCGATCTACAGAATGATGTCTGCTGAAAACAGGAATGGATTAGTCTGAGAAAATGGAAGTCGGTATAGTGGCAGGCCGGGTTTCGAATCACGGTAGGGACAAGATTTTTCTGTTCTTCACAGCTTTCAGACCGAATCTGAGGCCAACACAGCCTCCTGTAGCGGGGGTAAAGCAGCAGGGGCGTGAAGCTGACCACTCCCATGTGGTGCCGAGGTCAAGAATGGTGGAACTGTACCTCCACCCACCACATGTCTTTATGGCATAGTACTTAATTAAGCATAGAGACAACTTCACTTTCTTTTAGTCCTAAAGTGGAACATGTCCACGAGTCTGCCATTGGACATATTCCCTTTTTCTTGTAACTGATTCAGTTGTTTACTCTCTGTGCGCCACTCAACGACTGCCCTGACCGAAATCATACAGTACCGTTACAACTGACATTCTGGCATATGATGCCATGTAGTCCGGTAGAAGTTCACAGACGTTTCGGAGGAATTGTAGTACCTCCGTCTTCCAGTTAAGCTGAGATCGGTTGCTCGACCAGAAGAAATAGCGTAGCACTGAACGCAGCTACTGAGGGTGTCATGCCTTGATCACTAGAAGTTAAGCCGAGCTTGCTGCTTGCGTACCATATCTTAAGACTTTGAAGATGGAAGCAGCACGTTCCTCCGAAACGTCAGTGAATTGCTACCGGAGTACACAGCGCCATAGTCCAGAAGATACTCTTTCAATTGTTCATGCGGACTTAATTCCTACAAACGAATGTAGATACACGTTCGACAGTAGTAATGTAGCTGCAGTGAACGCTGGCGTGTTTTTCGGCACTACAAACGAATGTAGATACAGGTTGGACAGTAGTAATGTAGCTGCAGTGAACGCTGGCGTGTTTTTCGGCACTGCCTGAAGAAAGCACCGATATGGTCGAAGCGTTGCAACTGCAGATCGTGCGTCACTAATTTTCACACCTCGTTAACTGCGATAACTTTTCCGAAGCCGGTAAAACCCGTGCCATGTGGACATATCTGCCCAGCAGAGCTTGGAACCTGCAGGGCATGAAGGCATGAGAAGAATGCCAGTTTTTAATGTCAGATTCAGCTGAATTGATTTTCTTAAGCTCTTTTAATCACCTCTTTCCGTAAACATCCATCAGAATTGTTGGTCAGATATTAGAAAAAGGGAGAGATTCCATATTGTTCATGGCCAAATAGCGGACAGCGTGCAACATTTTCGTTTTAAAAGTTTGATATCTTGCTAATTACGGCTACGTTAACGAGTGACCCAAATAACTTTACCACACTAAAAGAGTAACCGAATGTACTTTTCTGTGTTTAGGTTTCCTTTTTTCCCTGAACAAACCTAGCAAAAGATCACAGTTCATTAATTTCTTGGAATCAACCGTTAATACGTAAGTAATCAATAGTTCACGCGTAGTTTTGGTATGTTCCTAGTTTCTCGTTGGTAGAACATAAAACAATTGTATCAGTTCGAATGCAAATGGTTACAGTTATTTGAAAAAAATGAAATAGGGGACATCGGGCTCTAGAGTAAACCAGAAAAGGGGACTCCATGTGAAAAATATAGGAAACCCTTGTTGAGCGTAAACTACGGGTAAGTCCTTGGAACAGAAACGCGCCTTCTGTGGAACCCCACGTCATTAACAAGAACTTTCCGTTTTGTCAGCCCGACGCCATGGTCGGGTGGCCAGAGCTCCTACTTCGTATTCGGGAGGCGCATGCTCAGATATGGTTCCGGATATTCCCTGAAATTAGGACACGACCTCTTCCTTGCAGAGTCTTTTAATTCATTATTCAGACTACCATCTGACGCTACATAGTCTTGAGTTACTGACACCCTCTTGAAATAAACCACATAAATACACGTAAATGGCACCCTAGCGAATTGTATTCTGAGCTAGTTGAATGTATTCATACTCTTACGGCCTGTAATATATATTTTGTCGACCTATCACCTTTCCGTATAGTACTCCCAGGCCTTTGAAATTTTACAGACTGAATATGTTAAATATTATAGTAGCGTATATCTTACATGCATGCTACATGCCCGTATAATTTTATTTGAGTTGATCTAATCATTCTTATGAAGGAGCCGGGATAGCGCAGTCGGTGTAGCGACTGGCTACGGGCTGGACGACAGGAGGGTTGGGATTCGAGTCCTGGTATGTAGCGGGACAGTGATTGCAGTTGCATTATGGTAGGGAGGGTGACGCACTCTAAGGCCCTGTTATAACTCATAGACTCCGTGTTTTTTTAGTCTACAGACGAACTGTATCGACCGAGCGACGGCCTCTTGTCAACGAGGTTAATACCAGTTTTAGCGGATAGAGGGTGTCACGTGGTCAGCGCAACGAATCCTCACGGCCGTTAATTTCGGTTTTTTAGACCGGAGCCGCCATTTGCTTGAAATAGCTCCTCAGTTATCTTCACCCGGCTGAGTGGACCCTGTTCCAGACCCACTACTTCTCAGAAAATCTGGTAGCGCAGGGAATCGAACCCGGGACCTCTGGAACTGTAGGCACTAGACCACAGAGGCGGTCCTGCTATAACCCTTACGCACACTATATTCCTCTTTGCTTTTTGTTGAGAATGACCAGGTCTGACGGACAAGTACACGTACGAGAAGATAAAGCCTCCCGTTTCAACCATTGCGAATGTCGTCCTGTAAGGCCCACATAGTTTCATTATTATTAACCTGACGCCTTGCTGTGCGTTACCTGTCACAATATTTCAGCTGTCATCTGCGAACCACTGCTTTAACGCTACTTAATATGGATCATTGTGTTAATCTTGAATGAAACTAATTTTAAATTTGATTAAATTGCTCGTTTGCTGCCATATTGGCACGTTTGAAGGCGTTCAGGTGATGGTGATTTTTATATGATTTCCGAATCGCCGGATGTCCGAAGCGCGAAACGTTATCGCTGTATTACTCGCAATTAGCCATCCGAGACTCGTTTCTGTCCGTTTGGACTTCCTCAACTCGGACACCAAGTAGCCGTATTGCTCCGTGACGTTGTTTTTTTTTAGTTATTCATGCCGCATTAATCTCGTTCTTCCCGCTTTCCCCACTTTTTGTTGCGTATCCGTTTCTCCCTTATCTTTTGAGGTACCGAATGCAGAGATCCAGTTTCGATACATGTCTAAAAGTTGCCGGGCTGCTCCGCTCATAAAGCAAGACGCCAGTGCGTAAGCCGGTCACAAAGTGACGTTGTTCTCATGTGTGTACGTGCTTGCGCTGTTCACTTGCTATAAAGCACTTTTTTTTCACATTTCTTTACGATTTGTGTACTTCCTGCCACAGGTTTTCTTGGTACGCAAAGAAAACTTAACATTTTCAGTCATGTGTTCCGCCATGTTAGTGCTGCCAACTTTGGAGGCCGATGTTATAACCCACAGAGTAAAAGAAAAGTGTATGGATAAAACTCAGAATATAGGGAATGTATTTATAAGAACGCACCTAAAAGCCTAGCCTTGTGGACTTGCTGGAGCCGATGTAGCACTGCTTGTAACGGTGTCATGCAAACAGGCACACCGGGTCCAACAGTTCTACAAGTTTAGGCTCTCGGTTCTGTTGCGAAAAAGTCAAGGCCTAGCGTCTGTTTTTAAGAGATGGGCTTTCGGGTTGTGTTGGTATATACAGTCCACAAAATACCTGACTACGGTTAGGCTTTCAGCGTGGTTTTAACTAATAAACTTTTTTTTAAAGAATTTCCAACTTTGGTAGTACTGACACCGCGGACGACATGGCGGCGACACGTCAGAATACACAATTACTGTTTTATCAAGTTTGTTAGCAACACTGGTTATATTGGGATTGCACCATTTGTTGGACAACCAAGGAATCACGGTTCTGTTCCCGTTAGCAAGAGTTTTCTGTTCTCGACGTTGTCCCTGCCGACTGTGGGGTTCACCAAGCCTCATATCAATTGGATACCGATGGTTCTTCCCTGAGGGTAAGGTGGCTGGGACGTGAAGCTGACCACTCATCTGCATCTGCTGCTTCATGGCGTGGTGCACAGGGACAGATTTACCTTTATTGGCTACTGTTCTCACGGTTGGTTGAATAGGGCTTTCGACTCTTCATGTTACACGTAACAAGCATAACATTACTTAGTAAATGAGGACGAATCTGAGTGGGGGGTGTGGACCAGTAATTATGAGTCCTAGTTGCTGGATAGGTAACTTGAGACGTAGGGCACTAACTGGTACCAGGTTCATCTCTTTCCTGCAGTTTGTCTTGATAAAGTTCCCCTCAGAGACTAATATTCCATATGCATTTCCTATTTTCTCTCATGCATGATACGTGCCCCACCCATCTCACACGCTTTGATTTGATCATCCTAATAATATTTGATGACGAATAGAAATTACGAAGCTCCACATCCACAGATACTCGCCATAATACACATTTCGATCCTGAAGATGGAGGCAGAATGTACCTCCGAAGTGTCACCAACTTCTGCAGGATGTAACAACTCAAGAATGGAATTAACATCTTCAGTCTCATTTTTCTTCTCTTTTTGTTTCTTCTGTTTTCTTTTTTGTCTTTGATGCTGTGAAGACACGCTGTTGGCTGTGAGGTAAGAAAAGTACAGAATTGTCCCTGTTCTTAATTAAGCACCACGCCAAGAAGACGTGTGAGGGAGTGGGAGTATAGCTCCACAATTCTTGACCTCGGTACTAGATGCTAGATGGAGGCGGGTGGTCAGCTTCGCGTCCCCTCCGCTTTCCACTGGTGAAAGGACCACAGGTACCGGTTGGATAGGAAACTGGGTGGGCCTAGACGCTGTGGCGTTTAGAAAAATTCTTTGTACCTACCAGGACTCGAACCCTGGGCCTCCTAGTCCGCATCCCATTGCTGTACAGACTAAGCAATCCCGGTCCACCTTGGTACCGGTGCTATATACAAATTATTGCTGAGCTCAGACTTTCTAATTGTTTGCCTTGAACGAAACAGTTGTAAGGTCACTTTGTACTACCGTCTGTAAGTTTTCCCGTCAGCATCCGGTACCGCTCTGTAGCTTTGTGCCTAAGAATGCATTCGATGTGTAATTGTTGATTTGGCGACGTGAGTATGGAACATTTACAGCTGAGAAGGGACGCTGGAGCTAGTTCTGAAAACTACGCACCAGGAGGCGTATGAGGACTGGCGCTATGAGTTTGTGAGCTGCATGCTAGAGACATCTCTTACACAGCGACCACACTATTAAATAGAATGAACACCTACAATGTTGTGGCCCAAGTTCACAGTTGTGATTTCGTTGCGGTCTTCGAGGGGAATTCTAAGAACACCTCACGTGTTCATTTTTATTTATGGTTTATTTAACGACTAGGAACCGGTAGCGTAGTCAGTATAGCGACTGCTTACGGGTCGGACGACTGAGGGGCCGGAGTTCGAATCCCGGTAGGGTCAAGAATTTTCTCCAAATCTTTCAGACCGGCTCTGGAGTTCACCCAACCTTCTATCCAATGGGTACCGGGGGTTGTTTCCCAGGGGGTAAAGCGGCCGGGACGTGAAGCTGACCACTCACCTCCAGCTAGTGCCCAGGTCAAGAAGATGTGGATCTATACATCCACACCCCCGTACTCCTTCTTGGCGTAGTGCTTAATTAGTTGAGCACAGGGACAACTTTACCTGTTCTTACCATTTTTTTTTTCCTTGGCACTACAGTCCCAGTGGGCCTAGGCCTACCTCCCTAAACTTCTCCGTTCACATCGGTTTTTCTAGATCTTACACATTCGGTAGGACTCCTTGGGCGGGTGATCAGCTCGTCGCAAGGCCTCTACCTGTACACAAACACAGAAAAACGCACACACACAAACTAAACATCCATGCCCTGAGTGGGATTCGAACCCACGATCCCGGTTTCCAAGCGAGCGAAGACAGTACATGCTCGGCTCCCGTGATCGGCCTGTTGTTACCATTACGTTGCCTAAATAAGACAACACAAAAATTGTAGAACTGGGAGTTTGCAGTGGGAAAGTAGGCTTCATGATGCATAGAAATGAAGTTCCTCGCACGGGCACGAATGTAATGCATACTTCGGCATCCCGTTGGCAGCCACGGACCAGAGCTTGCAGACTTGTGTGTTCCCTGTTGGACGCAAGCGCAACTCAAGTCCGTCCCGTTGGTTCCCGCCTAACGAGCGAGTCTATACTTTCTCTTTCCCCAGCGTACGGCCTTGTTGCTGTTGCTACGTCCTTGGCTTGTAATCTGCATCAGTCGAGTGAAACTGCAGCCTCTCACACAGACTTCTCCCATTTCCCCTATCATTAATCTAACCATCAATCGCTCACAACGTACGGACATTTGTGCAGATACAGACGAAAAGTATACGGTATGGAAAGTCCTCCACTTTCATGAAACCAGATTGTGCATAACGTTGTTCACAAGAGGTCGCTGTTGAACCCTATCCTGAGCCAGTTAAAACCTTTTTACATCTCACACTGTACCCAAAATATTTGTGGGTGCGTCTTGCCTTGCGCAGACACAACCTTATGGAACAGAAGTCCTGTGTATTCAACGAGTTCTCTGGCACAGTAATCTTTTCCCCATTTTATGTTGCTAATACGATCTAGTATTTTCCGAAACCCGGAGGGTCAGAATATAAAAGACTGTTACGTGTAGGGCTGCGTGACTGTTAGACCGATGTTTGGATCTGTTGCTCGTAATTATAAATAATACTTCTCTACCGCTAATATCCGCAGTTTACAGTTCATTGCTGCAAGCACTAGTGCCCTCAGTCTGTTGCAATCTCCACTGTTCGTTTCCTGGCAACGGATTTTAACACAGGAATTATAACAGTCTCACTGAATTACACACTAAATAATAATGCCGTACTGCAGCACACATACGAGACTTTCAGCTCCACTGAACTGCACTCTAATTTTGATGCCTCAACTCCTCTGCTCCCAAGCTCATATCCTGGCAGGCTGGCGTCTCGAAACTCAGCTGACTCGTTCCCATCTTTTCTGTCATTCAACTACCGTCTGAAGAGGCACCCTCAATAATTATTTCAGTTGGAGTCAGAATCACTTTACGACGGGAGGTTTGCCGCCAATCAATTCTTGGCGACAAGCCCCTCACGACCAGTAATTTTTGTCAAGTGAACGCTTGCTTTCATAGTCCTTATGCAAAATCCTCTCTGACTAGAGGATGGGTCTGTCGTTTAAAATTGCTGCTGTTCCTCGCCAGCGCAGTCATTCTCAGGCCCGAGTCTCTCGCGGGACTCATGACCCACATTCGAGACTCCCCCAAACTGGAGGACCCGTCACCCATATTTATATCCCCCAGGGACACGGTGGCCCAGTTATACCTCCAGGCACTGGGTTCCCTTTCCGTCGCCTCCTACGACTCTCAGGGCTACGGTGGGGGTGTTCGACCCCCACGTCCACACGGACTTATTATCTCAGCTAGCCCACGTTCCTCGTTATATGGTCTCGGGGTGGACCCGACAGAGGGCATAGTTTACATCGTTACGGTCCAACAATACCTCGATTGTTGTTACGTATTCGTTGCAGCTGGAACGTTTACTCTGGCTCCACTGTTCCGACTTTCAAGCGTCATGTCACAATACAATAATTTGGCCAGTTTCTTCTTGCACGGGGTCCATCGCCCTAACGGATAATAATGGAATAAGTGTATTTGAGGAAAGAGGACACAACAGGAGACTGAAATCAAAAGGGATGAGATAACGGCCCGTTAAAATTAACCGGAAATTGAAAATGTTAGTCTAAGAATTATTTTTACTGAGGCTCGCCAGAGTCGTAGAGGAATCCAGCTCTTACTAATAATGACTACTAATACCATATGTTATATAATGTTAGGGTCCGTATAATGAACACTTGCATATTTAGGCAATTACATCGTCAGTAAGATATAATAGTCTGTGAAGATT
This sequence comes from Cryptotermes secundus, assembly GCF_002891405.2. Taxonomy (NCBI): domain Eukaryota; kingdom Metazoa; phylum Arthropoda; class Insecta; order Blattodea; family Kalotermitidae; genus Cryptotermes; species Cryptotermes secundus. Next base: position 915,070 of record NW_019736395.1, read on the forward strand.
GTACATTAGTACAAATAATATGTTTTTGGACATTGTCCGCTGTCCTGTCTTTACCAAAAACACCTTCATGTTTATTTTTCAAAACGTTTCGGAGACTGAATTCTATCTCCGTCTTCAGGTAAAACATACTCAGGTGGGCCCAATCGATAGATCAAGTCCCTGTCTCCGGGCGTTTTGTTTTGAAAATAAACAGGACGGTTTTTGGATAAAGGTAAGACGATGGATAATGTCCAAAACCATAATATTTGTAACATCGTTGCTGTTTCAGAACACCTTGAAAGCAAAGCCTTGGTAATTTGCTAACTTTCAAGAGAGTACACGTTGCATTGATAAAGCAGTAATGATGCTGACGGCGTCAGTGTACAACATATCTGTGAGGACACGTCATGAATTGATCTGGCAACCTGTATGATCAATCAGATCTCTAGTGTGCTGATCGTAGGTTGAAAATAGATCTTAGTAACTTTGTGAGGAGCCGGTCACGGTAGCCGAGCGGTCTAAGGCATGTACTGTCTTCGTTCGCTTGGAAACCGGAATCTTGGGTTCGAATCCCACTCAGGGCATGGATGTTTAGTTTGTGTACAGGTAGAGGCCTTGCGACGAGCTGATCACCCGCCCAAGGAGTCCTACCGAAAGTCTAAGATCTAGAAAAAGCGAAGTGAACGGAGAAGTTCATGGAGGTAGGCCTAGGTCCACGGGGGCTGTAGTACCAAGGAAAAAATACGGTAGAATAATTTCAAGTAAAAACAGGACCTTGAAGATGGCTAACGTGTGACGAAACATGTCGTCCTAGGCAGAAAACTCTCCTTGCTGGAAATATCGTTATGTTGGTAGGAATATACAGTAGTCAGCTGTCTAGAGTGAAACGGATTCACCTTTCTCAGTGGCATATGATTTTAGTGAAGATTTGCATGTTGACGTTCACTCCATGAGCAGGTAGAAGTAATTGCGTGCTTTTGAACACCGTCACGGAACGGTCCTGTGTTGAGGAATGTCCGAGACTTCCGGCCAGCCCGCCTGTCATAGAACTTCGCCGTCTCGTCTGCAGAACGTGGAGGAGCTGTTAGTATCGAATTCTTGCTATTTTATGGCTATGTCAGTTCGAATGTTGTCCAAGGAACCGCACGTTCTTATTGAGGGGTTCTGTAGTTTTACAATGTTTCCCCCCCCCCCGAACCCAGCACCGTTTGCCTCCAGATCCCATTATGGTTTGCCACAGTTTGTCGTACAGCACAGAAAGTAAGAATTTCGTTAGCTGCGGCACGGAGATTGCCTGGGAACTTAGAACGAAACATACCGGAAATTGTTAAAACTGGCAGGACGCAGGTGTTCCCGTTCTGGCTCCCTTCCCTGCTCCTCGAACTCTTTCGAAATTTCATTATAACTGAAAGTGGTATCAGTGTTCAGTGTGGCGGTAGCAGGCTAACCTCTCAACTTCCTCCGTGACCCGTCCCCGTAGTTCAGTTCAATAAGTTCCCAGCTTCACAGAATGCTTGCGCGGGGCAAATAGCCCATGCTATCATATGAATAATACATGAGGGTTTCTGCGTGCATGGCTGCGTCTCTCTCGGAACACCACTGGAAGATGGCGGTAGGCAGAAGCAGTATGAGGAGGTCTTACAGCTTATAGCGCTGTTTGTTCTACTGCCTTTGGGGGGGGGGGTACTTGATATAGCGTTTCATTATATTGTTTACAAGAAATTGCATTAAAGTCTAGGTATATCAGTTACCAGTCAGTATAAAAAAGAAAGTACACAAAACTGCAGTTTCACCAGAATTCAGGACAGTTCAGTCGCCGCCGCAGTAACTTTGCCCGCGGATGGAAGACGGAGGGATCTGCGGCTCACCCTGGCCCTGAAGCTGTCCACTCACCTCTATCTAGGGCAAAGCTATACACCTCCATGGCGCAGTGCTTGCTTAAGTGTAGGGATATTTTTAATTTTTTTATTGCTAGTGGGTTGGGACTGGGGGCACGCGGTAGCGTAGTTGATTCAGGGCTAAGCTACAAGCCGGAAGGTCGCGGGTTCAAGTCCCGATGAGGTCAGTGTGCGATTTTTGGCCAATGAAGTGGCGCTGGAGCAGGTGCATCCCGACGAGCTTGGGGTTTCCTCTCACAGTTATCATCTCGTCGTTATGGTCTGGTGGAAGATGTGCGAAGTTGGCTGCATTGGTGAAGTGAAAACTATTTTGCAAGGACGTCATCTGTCACGGCAACCATGTGATACCTTGGAATACCCGACGGGGACCCAGATCGATCACAAGTGAAGCGTGTTACTTCTTAAGGCAGTCTGTTTTTATCGATGTTAGCATTTACTGTAGAATCATTGAAAGTTTACTCTGTGACAGTTTTAATATTTGTTCGAACCAGGCGGGTCCGTAGCCGTGATATTAGCGTACTCTGTAACGTCTTTCAAGCTCCTCGTCCCTCAAGTAATGACTTGGATTGTGGCGTCGTCGTTACGAAGTTAGGGTATTACGTGTATAACCTCAGCATACAGTGCGAATCAAACAAAAAGAAACTCCGTGGTTTTAGTCCGCAAGCGAACTTTACCGACCGACCGCCGCTTGTCGGCGAAGTTAGTGCCAACTTTAGCGGATAGAGGGTGTCGCGTGGTGAGCGCAACAAATCCCCACGGCCGTTAATTTCGGTTTTCTAGAGCAGATGCAGTGCGAACCAGAGTCTTCATATTGTTCCGAAACATGGTGACTTGAATAATCTGATGGATTTTGTCAGTGGTACATGTGGCTCGAACCTTCCTTTGCTTACATCACACTGACTGTGACACTGCTTTCGTCACCTGTTAAGCAGTCTCTCTCTTCGAAGCGCCCCTTTTACACAACAACTTTCAAATCATCAACTTAAGCGGGTATGAATGTGAAATAGTGAAAGTCAACTTAGCTTCACCGTCCTGAGATACAGCGGTGTCAGACTCTCTCTCTCTCTGTATAAAAAAACTTGACGCTTCTGCTTTCGGCTTCCATACTGTTTCTTTTCTCAGATTCACCCAGTCCATTGATTATGTAAAGACGAGACCTCTGTTGCTCTGAGGGCACGATTACCAGCAGGGTTATTTAAAGCTGGTTTGCCAGGTTTTGCAGCTTCTGTGACATCATCAGCTGTGATAGTTTCTCCCCACCCCTTACTCATTTGCAAGATTGCTCTGATCAGGGTTTTGTCTGTGGGTGGTGATTACATCGTCAACTGAATCTAGTGACCGTGTTAACACCGTTGGCACGCCTGTGATGATTGTTGATCAAGTTTTCCCATTCAGGGCCAAGAAACTGTTTCTGATATCACGATCTGGCTGATCAAGATGTGCGCGAACAAGATTGGTACAAAATACCCCTAAACAAGACACAGTACAAACTCCCTGGCCTATAGTCCGCAGGCGAACTATACCGACCCATCGACCGCCGCTTGTCGGCGAAGTTAGTGCCAACTTTTGCGGATAGAGGGTGTAACGTGGTCAGCGCAGCGGCTCCCCACGGCCGTTCATCTCGGGTTTCTACACCGGAGTCGCTATTTCCTTGAAATAGCTCCTCAATATTCTCACGAGACTCATGAGGCTGAGTAGACCCCGTTCCAGACCCACTACTTCTCATAAAATTGGTAAAGTAAGTAAAGCTATCCCTGTAATAGGCCATGAAGGCCCATAGGGTTGTGAGACGTTGAGGGTCCCACATCTAGACAATCAGCTCGATGATAGCGGTAAGGTTGTCAGCCTTACGCGCCGGCCGCGCTTTACTCCCCAGGAAAATTATTGGATTAATTCCTGGTACTCATTTCTGTTAGAGACTGAGCTAACCACAAGGCCATAGTGCGGCTGGAAGGATTAAGTCAATTGAAAAAATCCAATGACATCATCGGGACTTGAACCCGCGACCTTCCGGCCTGTAGCATAGCCCCTCAACCGACTACGCTACCGCGTGCCCCCCCTCAGAAAATTGGTAGCGCCGGGACTCGAACCTGGGGCCTAAGCATCTGTAGCCAGGAACTCTGACCACTAGACCGCAGAGGGGGTACCCCGGTGATTATTTATTGCTCCATTAATGTGTCCACTGGAAGTAGCATAACGATGAGCAAGTATAATATTTCGGGACGAGGTAGCCAACGAAGTGTTGTGTCGAGTATCTATCCCAGCTGCTTTGCGATTTTTCAGCTTTATCGCGCTAAGGGTCCCCATACACACACAGTTTGGCCTCCAGTTCGGCCTGCACAGTCGAAGACTGAAAGGCAAAACTGACGTGTGTGGTGCGGCCGGCCGGCCAATCGTTTGGACTGTTGGCCTGTGGGAAACCCGTCAGTCCGTCTGCAGGACCATAGCACGTGACGTGTGTGACTCAACATTATAGGCTGGAAGACCGTGATTGTGGCATGAAGCCTGCCGCTTTATCTGCCCGTGTATGGGGAGGAAAGGGAGGGGGTAAACTGTAACAGTTTTGCCTGTAAGGTCGATCGGAAGGTCAAACTTTGTGTGTATGGGGGGCCTCACGCAAAAGTGTACAGGCGATTTTCTTGGAACTAAAATTGCGGGAAATAGGTGTGTACGTTCTTCCCGTTCGGTTCAGCCACGTACTGCAAAAGATGGAGTATAAATACATACGCAGTAAACACCAGAACCTCAACATATGTAGGTGGAATATTGTTACACAGCTGGCCTCCATTTGCCAGACTGCGTGGCGCCTCCCCCCACTCCCAAGGAGACTACTGTCTTGTCTCGGTAAAGTGAGCTGCAGCTGCTGGGGGGATCCGTTTGACCCGACTCGTCACAACTGTCAGCGAAAGAGAAGTGGGGGCACGCGGTAGGTAGTTGGTTGAGGCACTATGCTACAAGCCGGAAGGTCGCGAGTTCAAGTCCCGATGAGGTCATTGGATATTTTTTTCAATTGACCTATCCTTCCAGCCGCACTGTGGCCCTGGGGTCGACTCAGCCTCTAACAGAAATGATTACCAGGAATTGATTAAATAATTTTCCTCGGGAGTAAAGCGCGGCTGACAACCTTACCGCCATCTTTGAGCCGATTGTCTATATAATGTGGGACCCTCAACGTCTCACAACCCTATGGGCCTTCACGGCCTGTTACAGGGATAGCTTTACTTTTTTATTGGCGAAATAAACGCCAGGAGGTTTCAGTTTTTGTGGTACTTTGGTGTAGGAAGTGTTGTGACAGTATGTCCATGTGTTTGCAGGTAGCGGAAGTCGGGAGTGCGAGGATTCCATAAAGAAGACCACGACGTCCTCCTCGCGAAGCCCCGCGGTTGGCGTCGTAGAAGAAGGGATGAAGCCTTTGGGTTCGGTCATCGGTAACAGCTGCACTGGAGGATCTAATGGTAGCTCCGCTGACGACGACTTGTTATTTGGTACTTCGAGTCCTCGAAATTATGGCTCTAGCTTTTGCAGTAGTGGAAAGTCTAGGCCTACCATGATCAGTGCTAAATACAGACTTAAAGAAGAACGTCGCAAGGTTCTCAAGATCTCTATTAACAAACTCAAGAAGATTGAAGATCCCGAGAGTTCGCTTCGCCGTTCTGTGCTTATAAATAACACGATGAAGCGACTGCAAAAAGAGGCGCGGGATGAAAAGTTGCAGAAACACACGTATCCGGCTCGATGTTACACCTCGTCACCGTCTTCATCTTCGACTTTCACCATAAAGGATGACTCACGTGAAGACAGTAGCAGTGTTTCTTCCATTTGTTCCACATCATCACTGGATGAAATACCTTCCATCATGTCTCCTAGAATCCATGATCTACCATTACCCCATACAACAGATGCTGACAAAGAGAATACTTCTCCGTTCCCTTCATCATCATCCTCATTGTCCCCGGTTCCATCACCAACCTATGAGAATACAAGCTCCAAATCAGATATCGAGTGTAAAGCCACGGATACAAGTCAAAGACTGGTTGCAACTGACTGCCTTTGCGATGATACCATGGACGATCTTGTGGTTAACGTTGGTGGTAGCGAAACTGACAACCCTCTTGCAATTCCTATCGTAACTGGCATTGACACAAGTCGTTCCTCTGCCATGATTGGAATGGATGACACTCCTTCCAGCAATAACCGGTGTGCCAGTGCCTTCACTTCAAGGAAACGCTCCTTTGATGAAGTCGAGGACTGTGACGTCCATGACGTCCTCAGCCAGTTCTATATGCCACCTACACCACGGATGCTCACTTCTATTGATGATACTGATGATGAGGATGAAGATGTCAACGTGGTTGATATTGATATTGTAACTCCTTCAGGATTAGATTTGTCAGCACCACCAGCACTTCAGCCATCCAATGCAGGGAATGTAAACTCAACAAATACTTCCTCTACAACTTCCTCAGTATCACTGTTATCCCTTGTTCACCCAGAAGAACCGATGTCCAGCAGTTGCAAACGTCCTAGGTTTAGTAATGATGATGCCATTGATGTTGATCCTGTTGAAGAACTAGAACTTGGTAGGACAACTTCCTGTTTAGTATCATCAGCCATGTCAGTGGTCCCAGTTACTTCTGATAGGTTGACAAGGACATCAGCTGATGTCATTTGTAATGACCAGCCTAGTGCAAGAGACCTGGATGACCAGGAAGACATTGAAGTTGTACTGGAAGGCAGTGAAGATGTTCAGAGGAGCATGTTATTGTGTAGTGCAACAGCATCTACACCTCTAACAAGGACATCATCACTACCATCATGTTGGGCATCATCAGTCAATGATGTTGTCAGGACTAGTGAACAGACCTGTGTTTCACATGTTGTGACACCATTACAAACAACAGGAGTTGACAAAGAGAATCCTCACCCCCATCTGAGGTTTAGCAGTAACTTGTCCATTGATACTAAGACAGTGTTGCCCATATGTAACACAAATAGTACTTACTCTGGAATTCCAAATGACAATAACAACACTGCCATGGCAACCAGTGCCACTACCAACAACGGTTCTGTGATGTTGGATGGGATGGAACAGCACCAGTATTCTTGTGGTCATTCATCCATCTTTAGTGAACTTCAGTCTGTTGTGTTTCATAGCTTAATACCATCTTTGGAGTCATAGCGATATCTGAATGGAAACAGGTGGCATTACTTAAGATACTAAACAAAAAGAAATTTAAGAAGTGTATAAAAGAAGAAACGCCCTCAGTTCACAGTTGCTGGTTGTTTTAGATTATTAATGTAGAATATATAAAAACGGACTGCTGAACAGTTTCATAAGCACAAATAATTATATAGATGAAATGTTGATTCAAAATGAAGGCAAGAAAGGTCATCCATGATATATCATAGTTTGTATTTTATTTTATTTACATAAGGCAGAGTTGAAAGTTGCTTTGTATCCAGATTTTATGACACTATTTTAGATTTGTATATTTTTCATTTTGCCTTGGTTATGATTTGCATTAGAACATGAGAGACTAAAGAAATCTGCTGCAATGAGAGCAACATTGTTATGAAATGTATTATATATGCAGAATACTGCAAGTTACATAAGGCCAGCTGATTTCAGAACCTGTGGCCTGAATGAGTATTGATCAGGTGGTATAGCAGAGATCAAGACAGTCTTAGCTGTGTAGTAAACTTTTTAATAAAGTTTCAGAGGTCCATATTGTAATTAAATAACAAATGCTATATACATGTAATAAGGATAATAGCAGATATTATATATTAAGATTAACAGACTTTATGCAAGGCACATTATATATCTGATATATACATACACATACAGTTAGTTATACATGTGTAATTTAATAACATATTTAAACAGATACACAATTTATATATTATCAAGTGCCGGAAAAATTTACTGATGAAAGGTAGTTTATTCTAAATGTGTTTGAGAACATTTTACAGGAATATCAGTTGGGTAAAGTAGGTAAAATGAGACAGAGACTCACAAAAATATTTAAGAACTATTTTTCTCTCCTCTCTTTTTTGGAAATGTGTATCAAATGCTTTTTATGTACCTATTTAATTCTAAAGAAACTCTAGGTCACATTAGTAGCTGTGAAACCATTTCAATACCGATAAATGTGTGTTTGCTTCAAAACAAATTTTTCTGCTTCCTCAAGTATTCTCAGCATATGTGAATATTATACAGAGACGCTTGGTAGTTATTTTCTTAGAGCAAACATGTATGTCAGTTTAGATTTTTGAGAAAGAAGCAATTGACATTTCAGTAACTCAACGAAAGTTATTCAGCCAAATAATGTAACATATAACAGCCCCTTCACTTGTTTGAACATGTAGCAATATTATTTCCTTTCCATCTATCCTACTTCTCTTACATTTCCTTTCCTAAGTCTGCACAAAAGAATGTTGTTATAGTTAAAGTGGTTGCTTGCTGTGTGAAATTGGAAAAGGCAATAAATGATTCTCCTTCCTCCCGAACTAACTGCTCCCTACATATTATGCTGGTAATATAAACCATATGCACTTGGATGCGTGAAATAATTAGAATTGTCAAGTTTTATACATTGTCAGTTTCTGGAGTTATGGGAAGGTGAGGCTGACTAGAGGTTTATAAACTTTGTAATGGTATAGTAATAATCCTTTAATGCAGTAGTAGAGCCTGAACTCTTTGAGTGGGTTATTTTTCAGTCATTGAGTTTTTGCATAAATAATGTCTTAAAAACACATAACTTGCACTCACACAGCATGGAGGAAGTTCCTTACACAGATTCCTTCCAATTTGCAAGTTGTTGACATCTTTGTTCATAACTGACAAATCCCCTTGATTACAAATCTGTTACTGTTACCATTGTAATGTTACCCAGAACTGAGGTAACATAATTGTGATCTCATTGATGACATTATTCATGTTTTGTTTGAAACGTGTAACAAAGCGTAGTTATGTACAGCCAGTCAGTTAACATTGTGTTATCATAGAATAACAATATTTGACACATAGTTGGAGATTATTTCAGTTTTATATGTCCGACAGAGCTAAGCAAGTATGTATGTAATAAGCGGTAGTTAGACCCATATAAAATTAAATTCATGGTGTCTAATGTACCTTGGCATGACAAGCTGTAGGCATTTCAGGGCAGACACTGGAAGTATAGAATTTCTTAAACAGACTTGGGGTAGATTGTAGATAATAATCACATATCATTAAATTAAAATACGATTGGGTTCCTTGAAGTGTAAGAAATATGAACAGTGAAAATGTTTTTGTTTAAAACTTTACAAATGTGTATTCTGTAAATTCCATTAAATTGCACTTTCTTGGTGCATATAGTAAACTTCAGCAGTGGTTATCATAAATTAATATATTTTGCTTGGAAGGAGTTTCAACCCTTGTCTTGAATGTTTTTATTGTGAATGGGAGGAATTGGTATTTTTATTCTCTTGTTTAAATATTTGCACACCTCATGTTTTGTCTCTTACTGAAGAACAGTGCACCTTTGAATGTAAGAACATTTTTTTGATGCAGACCCCTTAACTCATTTCTTTTCCTGCCTGTGTATTTCGTGGTAAAACTAGTTGGTTTCCTGCCCTGATTTGAATTTGTTTTGTGACATTTGGTTGATTACATATGAATGCTAATGGCCTACAACTATTTTTTTTCCCTAATTTCTGAGTTGCAGAAACTAAGTTTGTAATGTTTTGTTGCACTTCACATTAAATTTCTAGAATATTTATTTTTTAAAACAAATCGTAACTGTACTGGAATATTTTGTAGAATACATCTCACCATGTGTAAGCTGCAAACAAGGCATTCAGATTGTGATCTTCTGGGTTGTAATACAGTGTTGTGTTTAAGTGAATACAAACATTTTTTAGAGATACGATGCCTCTTGCTGAGGATAAGGCAAGCATGGAGAGGGTGCTGTCAGGTTATATAGGCAGGTAAAATCCTGCTACTTTGAAATGCTGGTGTCTCTACAACATTACATGGTGTTAGAACCCAGAAAACAACAGTCTGAGTACTCACCACTTTGAAAACCTGAAAACTTCGAACACAAGTATTGTTACCCATGCAGTCACTGAGAAAGTATTCTCTCAATCTTTGAAGAGCAGTCTGTTGGTCTTATGTATGACAGAAATAAAAATCCTCTCTTTTATTTTGAAAAATTATAAGGGTGTATGAAATTAATTCTTATGTTGCTGTATAGTTTCAGTCAGTAAAGTTACAAATGTCATTTAAAATTAAAACATTATCAGATATTATATGAAAAGTGCAGAATCCTTATATATGATGTGGGAATAAATTATATACAGGTTGGATGTCCTACAATTTTTGTAAAAAGAGAGACATTCTGTAGCAATATGAATAATCTTTTATTGAACTCGTTTACATATTTGATTTCTTCACATATTGATGCACTGCTTGTCTCCATTAGCATCTATTACTTTTTCCTGTTTAATATTCTCAACAAATGGTGCATCAGAAGTTAACAGAAGTCTGTGATATGCTTCCTATGTTTTGTTCAAATACTTGAAGATAGCAATATATGTTATCTCACCTATTATTTTCATTAGTTGGTATAACTGTATGAATTTTGAACTGTAACAGAAGAAACTTCAAGAGTGGCTTGTATAAAATCCTAATTCTTTTAGTTTCAAAATAAAATGTAAAATATATGGTACTTAATTCTAATCTCATTATGTAGAGTAGTTCACACCTTGTACTGAATTAATTTAAAAGGGTGCAAATATGGATTCTGTTCATAATTTTAAAGAAAATAAAGAAAGATTCTGTAGTTTTCTGCTTTTAAGTTTTTCTTGAAGTCCCTTGATTACTTTGCTTCATAATGCTATATTTTGTTGGAATTAATGTGCGTAATACAGGCTGTCGTGCAATAAGACAAATTGCAATTTTGGTATTGTCAATCTTTGTCTTACTTGCTTTCTTTATCCAATTAAAATAGAATAATAATCTGTGTAATTAACAAGGAATTAAAATTCATTTGATTTTTGCCTGTATTCTTATATAAAGAACATGCTTTAAGCGATTTTAAGTCAAATGTGATTGATGTATGTCTGGCCATAATATCTTGTACTATGATTATTCAGAGCATCAGTGTGGATAAGCTTTTAGTAAGAATATCACCACGAGGTGTAGCTTTATGATTCTTACCAGCAATATTAACATAGTTTAGAGACAAAGAGGGTACAATCATCATCTATTAATGTTGACACTTCCATTGCAATGCCTTATGGTGATCCATGCCTCTTGTAAATTTGGGTATTCCATATAGTCAGAATTTTAACAATTTTTGCACAACTCCATTTGCATATAATATGAAAAAACCTCCTCCCTTCAAAATGGTTTAAATTTTTGTTGGAAAATTGCTGGGGGGTTAGAGTTGCATATAACCCCCAATCTTGGATGTGTTGTGATGCCATTTACCTGACATTTATTCATGTCAATTTGTGATACTCTGACCATCAACACAACAGATATTTCAAAATTAACCAATCTAGTTTTTTACTTTGGTTCTATGTAATAACTGCTACATGTTTCAGGCCACATTTTGGCCATCCTCGGGCAGTTTCATTAAATAGGTCTCATGTCAATGAAATACCCTAATATGGATCAATATTAGTGTCAAATCATTATACATGTGGTTATTACTAAAATTGAAAAAGCTATCTTAAATTTTTAAAAGTTCTCATCATTACCACTAAAAATTCTATGTTATAAGTCGCATATTGTTGGTGGTGTTTATCATCTGGGGCCTGCTGTTATGTTTGTGTCAAAAAGTAAAGTAGTGTGTGTATTACAGTGTAAGCTTTCGGATATACGTGTTTTTCCTTGTGGTGTAGGTAAATTACTTACATGTTTTTGGTACTATTCGCATATAATGTTTTTTTTTAATATGTGTTTCTTCTTGCCTTATTGTCTGTGACATCATGATTCAATTTTTCTGTGAATGGAAGAGATTGAATTACTAGTTATCATATTGACCTGAATTTTAATTATATCTTGGTAAGTGTTAAGAATATTTTATTTTTATTGCTATTTAATTCTAAAATTTTCTAATTTGGAATGTGTTATTATTTACTTCTGTTTAGAGTGTGTTGTGTACTTATTATGTGGACGTTTATTTTTGTGTTTTTCCAGTTCCTGGATTCAGTGTGGACTAACTATAGTGTTCAGGTCATAGTGGGTATGTAGCTTAGGCAATGTGATGTTCCAGGAGAATGGGGGTGGTTGTGTAATGCTGGGAAAAAAGCACATATAACCCAAAACACAGTAATACACACACTATCTTACTTTCAGATAAAATTGTAACATCGGACCTCGGAATATAAACACAACATAAAACACGGACTTTTTAAAAACTTTAAATTTTTAAAAATGTAAAATATATTTTTATAATTTCAGTAATAATTAAACATATTATATTTATTTTAATGATTTAACACATATTGATCCATATTAGGATATTTCAATGACATCAGGCGTATTTAATGAAACAGACTGAGGATGATCCAAAATGTGTACCGAAACTTGTAGCAGTTATTAAATAAAACTAATATAAACCAAATAGATTGATTTATTTTGAAATATTTGTTGTGTTGAAGGCAGAGTGTCACAAATCATGACAAACACCAGGATGCAAACAATAAAGATATTTCATGTTAATGTTTGTCTTTCTTTGCCACAATATAAGTTGTTGGATCTCCAAAGCAATTGCTTCATAGTTCAGAGGTTAACATTCTTATTTCCTCTGTTGTCAATAACTGGAAACACAAAAGGCTGGTGCAGGAGGTCCTGTCTATTTGGAGAATGATGACAAGGATCAAAGGATTATGAAATGAACAAATCAGAAGCAGTGCAACATATAGTACATTGAGCCATACTACCCAAACGACCTTGATACTATCTTTGTTCCTTTATTTACACATTGTAGCAGTTTTGGACCATTCATGATGCAACGCATGTCTTGCACTGCTCCCTCTTTCTTAAACACAGTAGTAACTGACAGCCACGAACACTGCAGTGTAATGAAAAACATTATACAAAACTGCATTAGAAACTTGTTGTTGGAAATTTAAGAACAATTTTAATGTCATGGTTCTTGGATAATATTATCATTAAATAACTTTAGATGTGCCCAATCAGTGTAAAAGTTCTGTTTACTGTGGTTAAAACAGTACTACTGACATTCTGCTGTATTTCCAAAGACCACATTGATCCCTTACTTGCTCCTTTATTGACACATTATTGCAGTATCACCACCTTCCATCTTACACCATAATGTCCAACTGTTGTTATTTTGAAATGATTGCAAGTCTACCTTGATGTCCAGAACGGGTGCCATATTGCTTCAGTAATTCAGTGCAAGCAACTAAGTAGTGATTCCAGTTATTTTCATAAAGCAGATCAATGTGAAATTAATTCTTTGAATGAACCTGCCTTGCATACACAACACAGATTTTTTTTGTACAGCAAAATATGCACACTTAGATTTGTTACTGTATTGAGTGATTTTCCATGTGCTTTTCTAGTAAAATATTTCTGAATATACTAGATATAATAAAATATCCTTACAGTAGAGGTTAATGCCAAGAAATTTCCTTCCTGCATAGCAATTGACATAAGGCATTTTGTTTATAAGAGTACACCTATACTGACTATACCATAATGTGTCAGACTGTTCCACTATAGTATGTAATGGATTACTGTGATGTCAGTTTAACTGTATCCTAACGCGGTCTCAGAGGTTCAAAATTCTGTTTCATATACATTAAAACTAGAACAGGTTGGTTAAGAAGAGATCATAGAATGAATTTTCTGTTTATCTGACTTTCTAAAGTTGACTGTTTATAAATGATTGCAGTCAAATTGTTTACTAGAATATTACTACTGCTTATAATCAGTGAGTTAATTTGTTAATGAAGATTTGTGATTATAGGTGTATCAGAAAGGTATTTTGATTTCAAAGTTGGCTCTGACAGAGTAGTGTGAAATATTGTTAGTGGAAAATTAGTTTGTAAATTATTTGGACCCCAACTATGTTTACATTGTTTGTCAAACTATTTCAAAGTAAAATATATGGGTATATTATATTGCACTTAATTTTTGGGATGAATAAATAAATTTTGGCCAAATATCAAGAATTGCAAGTGCCTTTTTATACAGATTATGTAAGCTATATATTACAATAAATGTTGGGATCAAATCGTTGCACATTAGGATTATATGAAACTGATATTCCATAACATGAATATGATATGATTATTAGCCCTCTTTGTCTTTTGAAAGAAGCTTTTATTATGGAGAGTATGAAATATGTTGATTTATTCCTAATCTAAGATGGAATACAAAAATGGTACATTTATGTCCATGATTTATTCTGACCGTCTTACAGTGCATACATTTATTCACCTTACTTTTATCTCTTGCACCACATGTTTCAGCACAAAAGTGCCATCTTCATGTGCTTTTCGATGTACATCGAACTACTTCATTGCATGCCCTGTTGTCTTTATACTAAAATAACTAAAATATATATTCGTCATATATATTGATAAAATTTTAAATATTAAAAATATTAAAACTGTTCAGGATATGTCATCCTTATGTCGTATCTCAATACGAGAGTCATACCCATCTTCTTCTATCGGAGTATTCTTCCTACTTTCTTGTGTGTATTGTGCTTTGTATTGTGTCTTGCTCCTGTGACTACGTGTGTTATACTGCTGGGCCTGCTGGGTACGTGTATAAAGTATAAAGACAACAGGGCATGCAATGAAGTAGTTCGACGTACATCGAAAAGCACCTGAAGATGGCACTTTTGTGCTGAAATATGTAGTGCAAGAGATAAGAGTAAGGTGAATAAATGTATGCACTGTAAGACGGTCAGAATAAATCATGGACATAAATCAGTGCAACAGGACGCTAAAATATAACATTATGGTACATTTAATTCTAGTAAAACATAAACAGTCTCTTATACTGATGTAAACAAGTCAGTTTTGGGTGGTTACACAGAGAAAACAAGTTACATTTTAAAATTATTTATGGCATGGAACTACACTTGAAATGGTATCATCATTGTTATATGAAAGCAAATACTTTATACAATTCCAGTACTGCAAAGAGATCCTGTGGAAATAGAAAACATTGGTAGCTTTTACATTTCTCTGTTTCATTTTTTTTGTGAGAGAAATAGAGCCGCCGTCATTGATGTTCAGTTATTCATTTGGGAGAATTAAACAGGAGTCTTAATGAAGAAGACTCTGGCATGGTCGCACCACATCCATAGCATCAAGACAGCGTGTTATATCACCAACAAATAATATATGTGTAATATTTCAAATGATTTTTGTTAGCCAAAGTAGACAGATTTTCAATTACATAATTGTGTCAGTCATAATGACCATACTACACCTTGTCACTGCAGAAAATAGCTTAGCTCAAATCTTAATAATAACTTCAT
Organism: Cryptotermes secundus; assembly: GCF_002891405.2. Classification (NCBI taxonomy): domain Eukaryota; kingdom Metazoa; phylum Arthropoda; class Insecta; order Blattodea; family Kalotermitidae; genus Cryptotermes; species Cryptotermes secundus. Next base: position 930,461 of record NW_019736395.1, read on the forward strand.
TTCTTCTAATCCTTCACCTGTCACTTTATACTTTAAACAATAAAACAGCCATAAAAATCAGGCACTATTTTACAAAGAATATTTTGGGCCGTAGGACTTAGAGCAGTCATAGCAGCAGTACCAGCAACAACATGAAATAATAATAAAGAGAAGGATTTTTAATTCATCCAATAGCAGGTTCACCGCTGTTGACTTGTTGTGGTTTAAATATAATGTGTTCATAACAAAATTAATACACTGTACATTTTGCTGTGTGATGCATGACTGGTCATTATTGTGACACGAAGAACCAAAATTATGCAGAATATATTGTATCTCATTAAAATTGGTTCTTATGCTTCAGAGGAGTTCATTTTTTAAACGGTTAATTATAATGTTAATTTGATTATGCATACTGTTGTACAGTATATAAATATTACCGATATTGTTTTCCATTATTTGTATATATAGTTTTGCTTATTCTCTGTAATGTACACATTTGTATCACACATGAGTTGTTGAAGACATCATGGTATTTCAAAAGACAAAGGGATGCCATGTAGTTAATGTATGATTTGTGTAAAATATGGTTATGTTTCATCGTTTATTTTTATGTTCTGTATGAGGATTGAGAGGTTACAGATATTCCTCTTCCTCTAATGTAGTCCTTTCATTTGGGTTGTGGACACTTGCACAATATTTATATTTATTTTGATTCATCAGTTACTAATCATGTATAGAGAATGGGAATGGGATTATGTTATACTCAAGTCATGTTAAAACATAATTTATGCCATCAGTATTTTTTTAATTTTTTTTTTGTAGATTTAACTGACATTTACACTTCATACCACATCCAATGATCAGAAGTTATATGCCTGTGTTACACAGAAAATTAGTAGATTGTGGATGCTGTGCAATATAAACATTAGAAATAAAAGATAAACATACTGATGTCTTTTAACAACCAAAATGTTTTTCACTGTGTGAGAGAAAAAGCTTTTACTAGAAATTTTAACACCAAGTTCAAAATCATGGCTAATAACCTAAAAATGACGAAATATTGCATTTAATTTTGGACTTATTTTTGAACATAAACATTCATATAATGGAAAAATTCAAAGTGAATCAGACTTTTGTTAAACTTTTTGTCCAAAATGTCTTGTAACCATTCATGTTTAATTTCCCTGATTTTCTCTGTTTGGTTGAGATTATGTTGTAATGTGTAAAACCAAAATGTGCTTATTATGATTAACTCTTACTATATATATCATTTAGAAGTAATCTTATGAATGAAAGTATGAAAAGAGACTTAGTTAAAATTTATAGCAGTTATAATTACACTTTCATAATATGAAACAAGACATGTGCTTGGCTTGGCATTTTCTCATTTTGATTTATACATTAATATTAATATTATTAGAAAATGTGTTGAGCAGTGTTTATGTACCAAACTGTGTGGTTACCGACGTGCTGTGGACGTCATAAATAAAAGTACCTGAAAATAATAAACTCTTAACTGTGCATTTTGACCAAACCCACGATCAGTTCCTACCTTCCACTGTACAATAAGACATGCCTTACTTCAGGAAACAAACTGAGACAAGACTGAAAGATGTTCTTAATTTTAAATGGGATATAAAAGCTTCCTAATGATACAGAATTAATTTTTTTTCTAAAAGTACTGAATTTAAAATTGCATGAGGGTAGTATATTACATGCAGGGGAGAGAAAATTGTGCTCATAATTACTAAAGCAAGCATAAAGAAGATACTGAAGAATTAACTGCAGTGATAGATTTTCTGGGCATTAGATAGAGAAATTATCAAAGCCAATGCCTTCACAACGTTTATTAGAGCATGTCCATCGAAAAGTGAGCGATTAAGCTCTAAGATGAAATGTACCGTCCACAGAGTATTGTTTATGTCTGCAATGTCGTATGCTTGCCTTGGGATTTGCGGCAAATACCCACGTTTCGAAAGTGCAGCAGTTAGAAATCAAGGTTCTACGCAACAACAGCAATATCCCAAGGCGTAGAGCTGCCGGCAACCAGAAGCCACAGAAGATCGTGAAAATGAATATGTTCGGAATACTGGATAAGGAGAAGCCCGACAAAACACAAGGCTTAAATTTTGCGGCGGTGAAGCTTACACTGTGTATGATCGTTGAGGAGACCAAATTGCCGGTCTAGCGTGAGCTAATGAAAATAAGCCAAAATCTGTTGTGAATTGACAGGGGGCTTATATATATTGCCAATAAAGCCGTGTGCAGTATATATGTATAGTTGTAGAGGTCGTGACACGTAGTTTAGAGGAGGATGGACGAAATATAGAAAGTAATTGACTGTGACAAGTGCGGAGGGATAGACCCGTCTTGTCATCAGAAAGGATTCCTATTTAAGGCCAAAGAGTGAAGCTTACCTCAAGACTAAGATCTGGTCTTGAGCATCTGAATGGGTTCTAAATTAAGAGAAAGTGACTGGCCAACCGTCAGTCGTAAAATGACTTTGAAACGAAGCAAGTAGTAAAGAGGAATTTTGTAAAGGTAGAAACGAAGCTGTAGGATATGTGGAAGACGAAGGCAAATCGTTGTCATAACCATGGCGGTCCTTTGGTAAGGCATTGGCGTATGGTACAGTCGGGGACATCTCAAACGACCCATCTGTAATTCTCTAACTAGCAACCAAAATTTGCGAAAAACTTCAGAGAACAGCGGTGATAGAACTGAAACAATTGTAAAACGCGTGATCTCTACTCTTCAAACTGAATAAGCGACACTATACCGTCTTATTTTTCAAATATTTATGATTTTAAATGAAGTCCAACAATCGGTGGGTGCATCGTTACAGGAAGAAAGTCATAAAGTTGAAGAAGCTCTAACTTCTAATAAACAGGGGCAAATACAAAACAGCGTTATAAAAGACAGGGAAACCCTTGCTAATCCCTGTAGTTTTAGGGAAAAGCACGTACACAGAACATGCGGCAAACATCAAAGAAGCGGCATAGATGCGAGAAAAATAAAAATTAATCAATAATGTGATATATGACATAACAACAACTGTGAGTAAATAATTTACATTTAATTTCTTAGAATACAACATTACTGTACATAAAAACTCACAGTATGTAATAAAGAATAAACAAGCATCATCTTATTTAATCAGTGCAGGGGCTGAGGATAAAATACAAGCATATGAAACACGGTAAATGGGATAAAATAAAACTAATAAAATTCGACAATTAATTTCTTACAATAGGTAAAAGTTCGCGCCACACCTTTCACCTAGTGATGGTACACCGGTTGCGGAACACTGGTTTAGAAGATACGTGGTTCGAAGACATGACTCTTTTTTTGAGAAGAAAATTAAGAAATTTGTGCATGTAGGAAGCAAGTCGTACTAT
>NW_019736396.1:0-16821 GCF_002891405.2 Cryptotermes secundus
GACCCAAATCATATTCTTTTAGTGAATGATACACAACAGGATGCATATCATAAAGATTTAATCTGGTTAGACTTCTACCAGAAATTGTGACTTTAAACTCAAACTGAAATTTACGGGGTTCAAATTTGCTAAGAAGAGAAAGCATGAATCGAGTTTTATTTTCTCAAATTTTTCTCGCAAAAACAACTTAAATATTCGAGGTAAATTTCCCCTTTGTAACAGATTGATGGATTGTCATACAGGTATCGGGTTGCAAGTGTAAGCTTCATATTAGATTCTCATCTTTGAAGACGGCGCTATAAAATCCAGTATTTCAACTTGTGCAGTCTACACGTACATATAGTGAAATGTCATTTCAGGTCGCATTCCAAACTGTGGACAGAGAAGTGTGACCGTGGGGGCTTTTAATGAACACAGACATGGTAATTAGTCCGAGGAAAGATATAAATAAATATTTGTGTGATTTACAGTTATATGATTTTTGGAACGAAGTATGTAAAACCAGGGGCACGCGGTAGCGTAGTTAGTTCAGGGGCTATGCTACAAGCCGGAAGGTCGCGCGTTCAAGTCCTTCCAGCCGCACTATACCCTGGGGTTTACTCAGCCTCTAACAGAAATGAGTATCAGGAATTAATTAAATAACTTTACTGTGGAGTAAAGCACGGCCGGCGCGTAAGGCTGACAACCTTACGGCCATCTTTGAGCCGATTGTCTAGTTAACGTGGGACCCTCAACGTCTCACAAATCTATGGGCCTTCACTGCCTGGTACAGGGATAGCATTACTTTTTACTTTTAATATGTAAAACCAGTAACGTATAATTCCAAACTAACCCCAATATTTGCATCTAATACAGCTTCCGTTTAATTTTTAAGAAATCAAAATTTTTGCGCACTATCACCTTCAACGTTCATCGGAATCAAATGCACTGCACTCATTTCTCTTTCACTTGGACTTTAATAATTACTATATTATATTTTATTACATTATATAATAATACAGATAAAAAGCATTTGGTTTAAAGCATATCCTTACTTCAGACCATTGTGACCACTAATTGAACAAAACAAATGTTTACATATACGGTGTCTAACATAGGGAATTTTTAAACATGTGGCGTGTTTCCTAGGTAACGCCATAAGAAAATTGTATGGGTTCAAGCTTAGGCGAAGACGCTAATTAGTCACTCAGTTACGCTCGCTTTTACAATTGTTCTCCAATAACGCTCTTTCTGACGAAGCGACCTTATTCGGCCATCGTCTGTCTGCGTTGGTTGTTCAATATTTATACTCGCACATGCACCGCTGATCCCAGTGAAGTGTCTTGGCTCTTCGTTCTTCTGTTATCCCTTGTCGGATCCGAACTCTTCTAGGTCTCGTCGAAGCTGGACTGTCATATCCTACACTCGGGTGGGATAGAAAACACTTGTCGAAGGGTTTCGCTGCTGTCATGCAAAGGATTCTCTCGTTGCTACGGGAATATACACGTATGTTTACTTAACCGGCGCTGTTGGGATGCAGCTGCCTCAAACATTTCGTTTACATAGGAATTGCTAGCCTCTTTGTAACGGTGGAATCCCCACTGTTAGGCTCTCGTGTTGTTTAAGCGATTTCCTAGACAAAGGGCTGCTTATATTGCGCTACCTATTAATTGCTAGCCGTTGACAAGCGATGGACATTTTATAGTCCGGCACGTCACAATATATTAAATACTCTGAAGAGCCGGGATAGCACAGTTGGTATAGTGATTTCCTATGGTTTGGACTATCAAGGGGTCCGAGTTCAAGTCCCGGTGGGAAAAATCTACCAGATAATTCACTCACACTTTTATTGAATTTAATTGAATTTATTTGCATTCCATAAACCCTAAGCAGGTTAATACCTTTGGATATAGAACAAGCCAAAAGAATACCAATTGGTACAGGTAATTTTATCTTAAACTAATATAGCTTAATTCTACATTATTCTCTGTTTACATTGAGGTATTCGTCTACAGACTAGAAGGAATGAGCATGCAGATAATTCTTTAGCTCTGATTTAAAATGTTTGGTATCATTACTCAAGTTTTGATACTTTGTGGGAGACATTTGTACACTTTCATGCCAGAAAAGTAGACTCTTTTGATATAGTGATAAGTTTGATGAAGGTAGATGGAAGTTATATTTTTGTCTAGTACTCATGTTATAGATACTGGAATTTTATTCAACTTTATTTTTATTGTACACAACAAATAAGAGAAGTGATAGTATGTATTGTGATTGAAGATGTAGAATTTTTAATTTCGAAAATAGATCTCTAAACGAATCTCTACTTCTACGTACTGAAATGATTCTAATTATATTCTTTTGTATCTTAAAAATTTTTATACTATGTGAAGAGTTACCCCAGAATAATAATCCGTAGTTCATAATAGAATAAAAGTAGGCATGGTAAACCATCTCCAGTCTTTCCTGTGGCATAAAGGGCTTAACCAATTTCATTACATAGCAAGCTGCACTTAGTTTAGGTATAGTTTGTTCCATATGTATTTTTGAAGACAGTGTACTGTCTACATGTATTCCAAGGGATGTTGTATCAGGTGCTTTACAGATTAATTTGTTGGCATAACTGATGACCAGATCGTGTTAATTGTGCGTTTATTTCGCTTAAATACAATTTCGCTACATGTTTCGACTTTTCATAAAGTCATCATCATCCATAAACTTAAATTATTGAGTTTATAATTTGTACATACATCCATATAATACAATTTTTTTTATTATTGTAATAAATTCCTTATGTTTATATGCGCGGTATCACAGTTACTTAATGTAGAAGGATTTATTGGTTAATTTATAATACCTTAATATTGACATAAGATAACTTTAGAATAAAATAAATACAATAATAAAATGTAATGCATATAAATTAAGGTTATATTATATATGTTTGAGGGGACCATTCAAATATGTGTCTAGGATTTTTTTAATTCTCTTAGTGGGGTTGGAGTTCAACTGGGTCCACTCGGCACGTCGGCCTCTGATCGGCCTATTGTAGCCTGCCCCGGGTGATATGATGAAAGAGAATTTGATAGAATAAAGTTTGGCAGGGGAAACCGAAGTACGCTGAGAAAACCCGCCCCAGCGCCATTCTGTCCAAAACAGATCCCACTTGACCAGACCCAGGAAAGAACCCGGGCCGCCGCAGTGGGTAGCCAGCGACTAACCTCTTGAGTTATGGCGCGGCACTCTTTCTAGGATTCTAATGTGGGTAGGGGATTTATATTCGCCCTTTCTGTATTTGTACGTTCATTATCAACATATTGCTGTACTACGTAAATTTCTACGTAAATGTGTTATATTGTGCGTAGCATCGGGTCGCAGCTCAGCTGCAGGAATCTGGCATAGTCGTGTGACGTTCCGTTTCGGTTACGGCAAAATTGCTACTGGTCCTCGCCAGCTCAGTCAATCCTGCATTCTGGCCCCGTTGAGAACCATGATCATATTTCTGATCTTCCCAAGACTTTTGCATATTGCATAATGCGACTTCGTCTTAGACGAGAGGATGGTTCTGACTGCTGCCGGTCAGTATATCTCTGCTGGGATACAAAGCACTGCTGCTGCTGGTGGTCGAGCAGCTAAATTGTTGCCAGACTTCGTCGGCACAATTACAGATACTGCAGGTCAGGCGACCATTTCGCCAATGTTGCCGCCCCCGTTGCTCTTCATGTCCCGTCATCCATGGGAAGATTCCTCGTCTGTTCATTCGAGCTGCAACAGGGGCACCCCAGCCAAGAGAAATCAAACAACTTCGTTTCAGGTTGGTAAAGCGTCCAAAGGGGGCAGACGTCTATCCATCCGCAGATATCGGACCACCAAGAGGAGGCGCTGTGATCATTTCTCTCCCGATCGGCAGAAATTCTCCTCTTGGCGGGACTTCCTCCTTTTGGTGAAGCTCCCTCTGTCTTGGAATTGGGCCTTTTGTTCTCAGAGACACTCCTCGTCATATTGGTGGGATTTCCCTCCTCGAAGAGACTTCCATTTCTTATGTTGCACCCTTCCCCCTTGGAGGGATCATGCACCGTTATGGAAACAATTACTCTAGGCTTAGTGGGCCTGTCATCCTCAGGGGCACAACTCTTCATGCTGAAAGGCCTTCCTACCTCGGAGGATGTGCCATCTTTTATAGTGGATACTTCGCTCTCGGAAGGACCTTTCTCCGTCATGAAGGAATCTCTCCTAAACTTCGTGGTCATCTTGGTCTCGGAGAAACTTCCTTCTCTTATGTTGGACCGTTTATCATGGGTGGGATCATTCACCGTCTTAGAAAGAATTGTCCTAATCTCTGGGGGCTTTTCGTACTCAGAGTCACTACTCTTCATCCTGATGGGAAATTCCTTCTCGGAGGATATTCCATCTCTTATGTTCGATACTTCCCCCCCTGAAGGACCATTCACTCTCTTAGAGGAAACTCTCCTAATCTTTGTGGTTCGTTGGTTCTCACAGGCATTCCTCTTAATCCCGTTGGGCCTTCCCGTATCCGAGATACTTCCTTCTCTTATGTAGGACCCTTCCTTGGAGGGACCAATCACTGTCTTGGATGGTATCATACTAATATTACGGGGCCTTTTGTTCTCAGAGGCACTCATCTCGATCCTGGTGGGCATTTCCTTGTCGGATGATGTTCCATCTCTTTTACTGGATACTTCGCCCTCGGAAGGATCTTTCTCCGTCATAAAGGAAACTCTCCTAAACTTCGTGGTCATCTTGGTCTCAGTGGCACCAGTATTCATCCTGGTGAACCCCCCATTTTCGGAGAAACTTCCTTCTCTATTTTTGGATCCTTCATCCTCTATGAGACCACCCAACGTCATCGAAGGAATTATCATAGCTTCAGTGGGTCTTTCGTCCTCAGAGGCAATCTTATACCTGGTCGACCTTTCCTTCTCAGATGAACGTATATCTCTTATTTTGGGTCCTTCTCCCTCGGAGGTACATTCTACAATCTTGGAGGAAATTCTCCTCTTCTTAGTGGGCAGTACATGCTCAGAGGAACTCCTCTTCGTCTGGGTGGGCCTTCTAATTTTGGAAGAATTTCCACCAAATATGTTGGGCCCTTTCTCCCTGGAGGACCGATTCACCGCACTGGAAGGCATTGCCCTAATCTCAGGGGGCCTTTCGTTCTCAGAGAGACTACTCTTCATCGTGGTGGGTCTTCCGGTCTCGGAAAAACTTCCATCTCTTATGTTGGACCGTTCTTCATGGGTGGGACCATTCACCGTCTTGGAAAGTATTGTCCTAATCTCTGGGGGTTTTTCGTACTCAGAGGCACTACTCTTCATCCCAATGGGAAATTCCTTCTCGTAGGATATTCCATCTCTTATGTTCGATACTTCACCCTCTGAAGGACCATTAACTCTCTTAGAGGAAATTCTCCTAATCGTTGTGGTCCGGTTGTTCTCACAGGCATTCCCCATAGTCCTGGTGGGCCTTCCCTTCTTGGAGAAATTTTCGTCTCTTATGTTGGATTCTTCCTCCTTGGAGGGATCATTAACACTCTTAAAGGAAACTCTCTTAATCGCTGTGGTACTTTTATTCTCAGTGGCATTCCTCTTCATCATACATTGACTTCCCTTCACGGAGAAAATTTCGTTTCTTGTGTTAAACCCTTCCCCATTGGAGAGACCATTCTCTGTCTTGGAAGAAATTCTACTAATCTTAGAAGGCCTTACGTCTTCAGAGGCACTTCTCTTCCTCTTGGTGGGCCTTCCATTAGCTGTAGGCTTACAATTCTCGCACGTACTTTGCACTGCCTTGAATGTACAATACGCGGTCCTTGTGTGCTGTTGTTTATTGTTGCAGGGACATGTCACTGTTGCGGAGGAACTTGTCGTTCCGGTGGTCCTTTCGCCTTGGTGTGTCATCTCAACCTGTTTTACGAGCTTTCTTCTTATTATGGGCCTTCTATTCTTCTCTTCTTGGCCGGTCTTTACTTTTCAGTAGCTGAAAGAAGAGCCAAGAACACATCCGTTAATAATGACTAGCTACACAGTACGTCATGTCGGACCGACGAGGGAATTCCAAGTAGCGAGGTTGAAACAATGCATTAAATGTTTCACATTACTACATGAACGACTAAACACGAACTTCAGTGACTTCAAATGCGCATGACACTGCAGTAACTGACGTATCGAGCAACATTTAAATTAACTAGCAGAAATACTTTATTTCAGATAAAGGAGTGCCCTTTTACTTAAATTCATTATATTTCTTACTGTAATAGGATATACTCGTACACTCTCAATTCTGTTTTCTGATCCTACAATTGCAGTAAGAAATGTTTCCAAGCAGGAGGTACATTTATCACAGTGAAATGCAAAATTAATATTCCTCTAATTTAGAAGAAATGTGTAACGAAAACACACACCTGGAACGGTAACTAACGGCGAACATTCAGCCGTGCTAAAGCAATGGCTCCTTCCGTGACGTAATTGCTTCCAGCCATATCTCCCACGCTACCCCTCGCCCGAAGTCTTAGAACTTACCCCCTCATTCTCTTCCCCAATACCACCTGATTTTCCCAACCTTCCTACCCTGTGTCTAGGAACGAAGTATGTTTGGGGGAAGAGCGTTAGTCTGATAAGTGGATCGACTTGGGTAAGCACGTCTGCTGACCAGCCAGGGATATTTTCTAAANTATATAAATATATATATTATTTCATTGAGGCCACCTGTGGGTGAGGTTTCCTTAGCCTGTATTATATAGACATGTAATTTTTTGATTCCGCCTGTGGCGGACCATTTCAATTTAGTTATTCAATGTATTTATTTTGATGCCGCATGTGACTAGGAAGGGACTTGTATTCAAATGCCACTGGGCAGGTTGTTGAGTTGATGCCGCGAGGTGCGGATTAATTTAGAGTGCAGACACTCAGCCAGGTTCATTCTATTTAAATAGGTATGTATTTTTGTCATTACTTGTTTTTGTGTTTATTAAACATTGTTATTGTTATTTTGTGGGTCTGTCATTGACGTCTACAATGATTCTCCGCTGCGAGCTTGGTTTCTCACGACGATCTTAGGGAGCATTGTAAACACGACGCGAGGGCCAGAGACGACGAACCGCTCCCGACTTCACCGAGGCTTGGTGGTGGTGGTAGGGTGAAGATGGGAGAAGTGTCGGTTCAACATAACTGCATTGCAAGGAAACGGCCTTCATATAACGTGCTCGAAGAAAAGGAGTTTCTTAAGTATGGCTTTATTTTAACTGGAAGAATAATAAAACAATTTACCTCATTTCTGTTCGTGGTTCTTCTATGGCAGTAAGAAATGTTTTGTAGCAGGATGCATATTAATCACAATAAAATAAAAGACAAAATGAATATTATTCCATCTTAGAAGGTAACGTGTAGCGGAGATACACACCTGTATTATCAACTTACATCAAATACACGTCTGTAACTGTAAATTAAGCCAGAGCGATCAAGCTCTATTCTGGTTCGTGACCCTTCTATTGCAGTGAGATATATTTTGTAACAGAAAGTGTATTTATCATAATTATATTGCAAATTGATATTATTTCATTTTAGAAGAAAAATGTCGCGGGAATACTACACACCTGTAAAGTCAAGGGATATAAAATATAAATCCGTTGAGAAGGAAATGGCCCAAAAATAGACCACCTCACTAGTGTCGATCGTCGCTATTTTCAGCTCTAAGAATGAAGACCTGAACGCAGAAGTTGATGAACTTTCACTGTTACGATTCGTTACTAGTTAACGTCTACTTAATACACAGCAACCAAAACAGTTTGTTATCTGGTGTGTTACTATGAAATGTGTTTTACTGAAATAGCAGAAACTAATTTTTTCGCAAGTCTAGCAGTATCCGTAAGACAAATAGTGAGGAGTTATTTCTGTGCACAGTTTATTAACCAACATACTTATATGGACCTACATCGATAAAGAAAAGATAATTATGAACAAATGTTGGTCTGAGTGACCATCGCTCAGACCAACACACACAAGGCACAATGAGAGTGACTGACTTGGCCAAATAGAACAAGAATCGCGATAAAACGATGTAGACGCCAGCAATATATTCCCAACGTATACCAGACACTCTGCATTGAGGCTCATATATACACCAGACGCTCCGCAACAAGACTCATATATCCACCAGACACTCCGCAACAAGGCTCATATATATACACCAGACACTCCGTAACAATGCATATGTATACACCAGACACTCCGCAACAAGGCATATATATGTATGTTGCGCCTCAATTTTGAGATTGGAGATTTAAGGCATTACCTATATGTTCGAGACTTGCGAAAAGTGTTTTACAGCCATTACGTTAGTATGTCAACACCTGGACAGGCAACTAGGTTAAGAATGTAGATGATCAGCATTCATGTGTAATCACATAAGTAAGAAGCTCTGCTAACGGGGCCACTGGAGGTGGTAATATTAATAAATACGCAGCGATGAGAAACCATGGGCCCACCCACAACCACATGGTATAGCCATTTAGAATATAATTTTGGGAATTGAGAACAAAAAGAGGAGTTAACCCCCTCTTTCGTTAACACACGAATCAGCAATTTAATTATATAAATTGCTGAATTTAGGAGACTTGGGGATCTGATCTCAAACAAAATATTCAGTTGTCAGCCGGAGGCGCTATTCAATATGAGTCTGACGAGTGCTGAAAGTTGGCCTGCATTCTGTTATGTCAATTAAGTCACGTTTACTCATATAAGCCATGTTGTTAAACCTTAGTGTTGATAAAAGTGTTGTTGTGTGATCTTAAACGCAGTCTCCAGTGTACCCCAGCGAGAACCAGGGTAGACACGGACTTCACAGAGGACGCGTACTACTCTTGCTTTCACGAACCGTTACATAGCACCGATAGGGTGATACACATTAGACAAACAGTACATACAGGAATTAACAGATACACTGAGACAACAAGGCAATCTCATAAGCATCCTTTTAATTTTTTGAAATAAGGAACGTACTCAAATAAGAAATCAGTGCAAACGTTTTCTGTCACGTGTAGTAATATCACTAGATTACTGTTCTATACGTGAGAAACATAGGAGTCGGGATCATACAGTCGCCATAGCGACGGGCTACGTCCTTAATAGTCGAGATACTGGCGGCCGTTTCCGGGCAAAGGCAAAAGACTTTTCTCTTCGCAGCTTCCAGATCTTTCTTGCAGAAAGAAGAGTGAAGTTGAAAAGAAACAAATTAGATAAAGCATTTTAAACCCATTAGACTAAAACGTAGATCTGATAATATATTTTCAAATCAGGCCGAAATCCTAAAAAATCGCAAACCTAGAGCAAATGTCATTTAAACAAAAAGTTAAATTTCAAGAATATTATCACACTGACTTTTTTGTCGCTTAGGCTGGGTTGAGCCTGATTTTAGTTGCTACGCCGGTCACTAGTAAGCCCTTTGTAACATTCTTACCATCCTCAGATATTAGATGAGTATGGCGTAGTCGATGGAATGAGAATTGGCAGGGTAAACCGAAGTACATTGAGAAAACCTGCCCAGTGTCACGCTGTCCACCCCCTGAATTGCTAATGGCGTGAACTTGTTTGGGAGCCAGGAAGCTGCGATAGTAAATATGCGAATAAGAGACTGTCTAGGAATAAAGTACCCATCTGGGGCTTACGACCAGATTTTTATTACTGCCAGGTATTTTCGTTTTTGTTGATTTTGGGCGCTCTCTCTGATGAGAGGGCAGGTCTGTCGTTTACAATTGCTGCTGGTCCTCTCCAGCGCAGTCATTGTCAGGTCCGAGTCCAGTGAGACTCACTTCCGCATGTTTCTGTTTCCGATTCGAGATTTCCCTTCCCTTTTCGTCGACTCTTACGTCTCGCCAGGTTACGGTGGAAGTATTCGCCCCCCCCGCATCTAGCCCCGACCCATGGAAATTGTTGGTTGCATATCATATCCTTGGGAACTTTGTTGAATCTTCGTTGCTTAACGAACCGTTCTCTAGCAATGGATTATTTCATGCTTATTCGTTGCATCGAGAACGTGTGCTTGGCAAGCAATAGACTTCCGCTCTGCCTCTAATATTCCGACCTACAGGCGTCATGTCTCAATATTAATTTTGTTTCTAAATGTGATAAATATACCTGCCGTTGCAAAATATTTCTTACCGATATAGAAGGAACACAAAATGGAACTTAGCTTAATTTCTCTGGTAAACTTTACTGTTATAATCAAGCCATACTTGAGAATTTTTCTTTTCGAGCAAGTTATTTTGAAGCCGTTTCTTGCAACGGAATTGTATATGCGTCAGTTGCCGCTACAGTTATGTGTGTTGGCTAGTCTCTTCTAATTCTTTGTTACACAATTACTATATACATAATGCCACGTGTTGCCTATGCGGCGCGACAGATAACTTCACGTGGGTCTCGGATTTGTCGAATATTTGCTGAACACACTGGCTTACAATCACAAGTACAATTATTATCCCCTACCACGTCTTCTTGACGTTTCTTCAGCACTATCTCAATTCTTCTCGGTGAGGCGTCTGCTGATCTGCTCGGCGGCTGCTAAAACTCAACTCTTCTCTTCGATGGCTGGAAACCGACTGCTCATGCTCAAGTAAATCCGGCGAATGATAAACTTCAACTGACTCGGCGAATGTTTTCAACAATTATATATGGGTTTCTGAACAGCTTAGAAAACGTCATATTCAATGCTTCTAACAATTCGTTGTTATGCAACGAACCCTCTGTTGTCACGGAAATGCTATACCGTGTTTCGTTTCCTTCGTTGTTACTTAGCGACAATTCGTTGCTACGATTTGTCGCTGTGGGAAATCCACAATTTCCACGTATTCATTGTTGTGGAAGTGTCCGTTCCGATTGTAGCAGTTGTCGCGGCGATGGGTATAAGATAACACGTCACAATAATCTGAAGAATCTGCAATAAATATATGTGTTAAATGAGTATGGCTCGTAAATGTGTTGTGCCCAGTCCTATAACTCGTGTATATTGTTCACTTTGGTATCATTTTAATTCTTGTATTGGGATTTTACTCAGGTCTGTCTGGTAAAATTAGGACGGCGTCAAGGAGTTGCTAGTGACCCTGTGTCTGATGTTCATAGGTTCATAATTTTGTGCCCCATTCTTTTGATATCATCCCTCACAAATTCCTGATGATGAGAGCGTTGTAGATTTCTTATTTCCATTTAGTACAGACGCTGTTGCCAGGGTTGGTATGTGTGGAATTAAACTTTTTATCTTTTGGTATGAATTTGTAGGGGTTGGGCCTTCTTGGCCCTTGCACCCCATTGCACCGCGACCACAGTGATCTATTGTGCCTTTCTCTTTTGGTATTCCATTTTGTTTGTTATTATCTTTATTTTATAGTGCTTGGTTGTTTTTAACGTGATAAGTGCCTGTTCAGTTGTAGCTGTTAGTCGCTGCATGTTTGTGATTCCTGGCAGAAATATCGGTGTAGGTGCTGGATCCTTTCTTTCGTGTTCAGCATTGCCTTCGATTTCTGCGAGTGGCAGAGCTTCAAAACTATTAGTGATCGTTACCTGAGGTGGGAGGCTGTTTCTAGCGGCTTATTCTTCTGCATTTTAGACATTTTTATGGTTCTGGGGCCTGTTCTTTTCTTGCCCCTTCTCCTGATTACTAGCCAGGATGGCCGGTCGTTATTTTCATGGCTCCTAGTGCTTTCTTCTGCTCATGAGAAGAATGCTGTTGGGTTGGTGCTGTGCTTGTTGCCGGTTAATGTAATTTGGCTGCTGACGTAGTATGGGTGTATGAGCTATGTATGTAGTTTGATGTGTCTCCTACTAAGCGTATTATGTTTGTTTGCAGTGTCTGGTGTATATACAGGGTTTGTCTGTAAATTAATGTCAGTGATTTTATTGTGAAGTGACTATACGTCGCAGCGCGCTCAGACCGGCTGGGATCGGTGGAGGGGGAAGTCAGCTTATGATCGCGCGGTCGCTTAGTCGTCTCCGAACTTGGTGAGAGTGACGAAAGGCTTTTCCGTGAAACTCGTTTTTGTCTCCCGTGCAAGCCGCAATGCAGCGCTCCTTGGAACAAAGGATTGCCATCATGTTTTGTGTGAAACTTGGCAAGTCTGCAGTGGAAAATTTTCCCATGATAAAGACGGCCTTCGATGACGATTTTCTGAACGACAGGTCTACCGGTGACACAAGGCCTTTTTAGAAGACCGTGAAGAGTTCTGCGATGAAGCCCGCGCTGGAGGCACATCAGCAAGCACCACAGACGAAAATATGACGCGTGCGAGAGAACTTTTGAACTCAGAACGTCGTTTGATTGTTCATTTAATGGCACAGACATTAAAAGTTCCAAAAGTACAGTTCACGAGATTCTGAAGAACAATTTGCAGATGCGAAAAGTGTGCGCAAAGGTGGTGCCCAAAGTGTTAACGGACGACCAAAAATCGAGCAGAGTTGAAGCGTGCCAAGAAGTTTTGGACATTTGTGATTGTGACTTTCACGTTTTACACAATGTCATCACAGGTGACGAGACTTGGGTGTTTGAGTACGACCTCGAAACACAAATTCGAAGTGCGGAGTGGCACACCTCGGCATCCCCTTGCCCGAAGAATGCCAGAATGAGCAAGTCAGAGGTTAATGTAATGCTCATTGTGCTCTTTGACATGGGGGGGCTCGTCCACCATGAATTTGTACCAAATGGTACAACCATCAACGTCAAATTATACGTGCAAGTGCTAAAGAGACTCAAACGAAGGGTTTATCGCATCCAGCCCGACATCGCGGACGACTGGAAACACCACCATGACAATGCGCCAGCCCACACAGCCTTCCTAGTGACCGGCTTCCTGACCAATTCAAAGGTGCCAATGATTCCCCAGCTGCCCTACAGTCCTGTCGTGGCTCCCTCAGTCTTCTTTTTGTTTCCGCGCTTGAAAACTCCCATGAAAGGGCATCATTTTTGGACAGTTGACGAAGTCAAAGAGGCTTACACGAAGGCTCTAAAGGACATTCCGGACGAGGCCTACCATGACGCCTCGATGCCTGGAAATCTCGCTGGAAGCGATGTATCGAAAGAGAAGGAGTCTATTTTGAAGCCTTTTAATGTGTTTAACCGATCTAATCAATAAATATTTTTTAATCTACTCACAGACATTACTTTTCGGACAAACACGATGGGAATATTCTGCTAATGTCTGCATCGTTTTGTCGCGATTTATGTTCTATTTGGCCACGCTGGTCACTCGCCTGGCGCCTTGCGTGTGTTGGTCTGAGCGAAGGTCACTCAGAACAGCAGCTGTTAACAATAATCTCTTCTTGATGGAACTAGGTGGATGTAAGTATATTGGTTAATAAAACTATGAAATAGTTGCTTACTGTTCACCATTTCTTTTATGGATGTTGAAAACTTGCGAAAAGCTCGTTTCTTCAGTTTCAATATAAAAATCTATTTTAGAGTAATCACTACAAATAGTCAATTGTTTCGGTTTCTAAGTATTAAATAGACGTTACTTATTAACGCATCTTAACAATGAACGTTCACAAGATTCTGCGTTCACGTAAAATCCACATTTCGGAAAGTTTTTCTCTTCGAGCAAGTTATATTCCGGACGTTTCATGTGAACGGAATTATATTTTCCGTCAATTGAAAAAAAAAAACTGGATTGTATATTCGTTACAATTTTTCTTTTAAAATGGAATAATATTCATCTTACATTTATTTTGATAAATATACTTGCCGTTACGAAACATTTCTTCTTGCAACAGAAGGATCATGAAAGAGAATTTAGTTTAATTTCTCTGGTATCTTTAGAGTTAAAAGCAATTCGTAATTTTTTCACTCTTCTATCATACATAATCTGCAGAATCTGCAATAAATGCATATGTTCAATAAGTACTGGCTCGCGAATGAGTTATGCCCAGTGGCTTAACTCATATACTTTTCTTTTCCACTTAGGTATCATTTTAATTCTTATATTTGCGTTTTACTCAGGTATGTTAATAGAGTTACGACTGTGTACCATTTCAGTCTGTCGTCTATTAGGTTCACTGCTTGTGCGTTAGTGTGGTATTCTAATTTTCTTAACACGTCAATTTGGTATTTCGGTTTTTAATGTTAATGAGAATTGTGATAAAACGGACTACAGTTACTACTGGGGGATATCACTGATATCAACTGCAAACAAAATTTTAAACAATATTGTTCTCTGTAGGATAGGCCTTTACATAGATAAAATTATTGGGGATCATCAGTGTGGCTTTCGACGTAATAGATCAACTACGGATCAGAACTTTTCCATTCGTCAGATACTGGAGAAAAAATGGGAGTTCAATGAGACAGCACATCAGCTATTTGTAGACTTGAAGAAAGCCTATGAAACAGTTAAGAGAGAGGTAGTGTACAATATACTGACAGAGTTTGGGATACCCACGAAACTAGTCAGGCTGATTAAAATCTGTTTAAATGGAACGCATTGGTAAAGTCCGTGTAGGTTAACATTTGTCTGAAATTTTTCATATCCAGAATGAGCTAAAACAAAAAGATGCTATTTCGCCACGATTTTCAATTTTTCTTTAGAATATACTATTAGGAAGGTTCAGGAAAACCAGGTGGGACTGAAATTAAATGGGACACATGAGCTGTTGGTCTAAGCTGATGATGTGACTCTACTGGGTGATACGATATATATATCATACAGAAAAACACACAAACTTTAAAGAAAGCAGTCTTTTGGGATTTGGCACCGTGTATAAGTGGTGTTAACCGACGTTTCGGAGGAACGTATTGCCTCCATCTTCAGGGTAGAAGAAAAAGTATAAGGAATCTGCAAGTGACAAGACCGTGAGAACGGTAAAAATCTTGACCTTGAATTTGATTGGGACATATATAAAAGGGCATAATCTGCTGTACCTAGCCTGGACTGGCAGAGGCCCTGTATATATTGTACATTTAAATAAGAAATATGTGTGTGTTGTAAATATGTGTAAATTCAGACAGTGGACTTAGTAATACAGACTGACTAACAAACGACAGACCCGACCTCTCGTCAGAGAGGGCGATACACATGGACAAGACAGTAACTTTCATTCAAAATGGGGCTCGACACCAAGAGAGACAGACTGACTGACCGTCAGTTGCAACGTGACTCTGACTCTGACTTTGACTGAATTTGATTGGTTAGCGCGCGTGATGGTGAAAAGAGATGTGTAGAGTATGCGTTGCAGAAAATGCGTGATAATGTGGGATGTTCCCACATCACAAAAAAAGTGGGAAACAGGAAATCTCCAATTATAGACCAATTTCAGTTTGCCAGTTTTTCCAAAATTATTGAAATATTAATACATAAAAGAATACTGACTTTCTTAAACAAACACAACATAATATATATGGGCTCAAAATGGCTTCAGAGAGAATAAATACAGCAATACAAACCTTCATATAGAATATCAAGAAAGCATTACATAATAAGTTGTTAGTTATGGGCATATTTTTAGATTTAACTAAGGCCTTTGATGTAATAAGTCACAGGAAACATTGAAGATTGCTTACCATGCCTACTTTCATTCTATTATGAACTATGGATTAATATTTTGGGGGAACTCTTCACATAGTGTAATAATTTTTAAAATACAAAAGGATATATTTAGAATCATTACAGGATGTAGAATTAGAGATTCACTTAGAAAATTATTTAAGAAATTTAAAATTCTACCTCTTCAATCGCAATACATATTATCGCTTCTCTTATTTGTTGTTTACAACAAAGATAAATTCAAATTAAATTCTGATGTCTATAACATGAATACTAGACAAAAATATAACTTCCACCTACCCTCATCAACTTTATCAGTATATCAAAAAGGAGTCTACTTTACTGGCATAAAAGTGTTCAACAATCTGCCACAAAGTATTAAAAACTTGGGCAATGATACTAAAAAGTTTAAATCAGAGTTAAAGAATTATCTGCATGCTCATTCCTTCTACACTTTAGATGAATACTTCAATGTAAATAGAGAATGATGTAAAATTAAGTTATATTAATTTTTAAGCTAAAATTGCCTGTACTGATGTATGTAACCTTTTAACTTGTTCTGTATCAAAAGGTACTAACCTGCTTAGGACTTATAGAATGTAAATAAATTCAATTCAATTCAATACAATTCAATTCAAAAGTCATAAATTATTGCTTGCCAAATTGGAGCTGTATCGACTTAGAGGGAAAATACACTCATGGATGAATTCATATCTTACTGGTAGAACTCAGTTTGTGGTAGTAGGGCATTTAGATGAAAAGACCCTTTGCTTCATCATGCAAAGAAATATAATATGGTGTACCTCAGGGTTCTGTTTTGGGACCACTTCCGTTCTTGTTGTTTACAAACGATTTGCCACAAGCAGTTCAAGAAGTTAAGGTAGTATTATTCCCCAGATGGCACAAGTATATTATTCATAGAGAAAAACCTCCCATCGTTAAAAGAAAAATCAGTAAAAGTCATGAAATAATTAGAAAACTGGTTCCTAACAAATAATCTTATAATAAATACTGAAGAGACTAAAGCAATACTATTTCAGGGAAGAGGTTCTAGTTTAACTCATGGACCCATTCGGTATCTAAAAATAAATATCTTACTCATCAAATTTAAAATTTTTAGGTATTCATATCACAGATAACTTAAGCTGGGCCACTCATATAATATCTCTGCTACAAATTAAATATAGCTCTTCATTTGATTAAATCCATATGAGACTCAGTACGTTTACCAGTACTAAGAAGTGTTTATTTTATTAAATTTGAATGTGTGCTGAAGTCTGGTATTGTTTTTTTTTTTTTTG
>NW_019736396.1:16833-31273 GCF_002891405.2 Cryptotermes secundus
GTTTGGTGGCTTGGGTTGGTTCTGATGTGGTGTGGTTCTACGTAGATGGTATAAGTGTATGCGTTGCTTTACATTGGATTGTTCGGGGGTGTCATCGTCGGTTGCTAGCCTCAGCAGGGGGACGATGATCCTAAGATGATTGTATCGTTTATAGTCTTGTGTGTTATTTTGTAGATTTTAAAGAGTCGTTGACTTGTGTTTTAGATGGCTTAACCTGACTTGTCCAATTGTACTTGTGTAACAGTATATGGATGTAAATAAATTATTAATCAGTTCCATCTTGGAAAGGTTAGGGGTTTGGTTTTGATTTTAAATACTTAAACATCATCTAAGGTTGGCTTTTTGTTTTGTTTCTAAAAGTTTCAGACTTTTGAAAAGGTCAGGCTTTTGGTTCTATTTTAAAAAGATAACACATTCTTTTTGTCTTTAGAATGTTAGGTCGCTGACTCCATTTTAACTTGAAATCTGGAATCTTTCTTGTTGAAAATTTCATAAATTGTGTTCAAATCTTTCAAAACCTGGTTTATATTCGTTGAATTTAACATAACATCAATCAGAATTGACATAATTTTTTTAATTTAATGTAGAAATCGTCAATAATTTCGACAGAAATCCATTTAATATGAAGATATCTTTCATATTGTGACATGTTGACCCCTACCTCCCCAGCTGCACGTAGCAGTAACGTAGCGCTCGCGTAATAGGCGATTAATCAACCCGCATCCTGGTAGCTATGCAACGCGCAACATGCGGTGACGTCACGAGCGTCGGAGGGGGAGGGGAGCGCTGACTCACCAGCCGCGTCACTGCTGGTGGGGGGGTTCTCCTTTGGGCAACATGTCACAATATATTATATGTATTACCTAATATTAAGGTTAAATCGTTAAAGAATATTTGGAAAATATTTCGTAAAATAGGTTCAGTTCGTTCATAATTTATTTAAATGCTTTTAATGAACTTAGAATAACTGAACATTTTATTAAAATTCATTAAATAATAAATTAATTATCAGAAGAATGAAGGAATTCCTTAAATTGGTGTGAAATCTTTTATAATTTGGTAGAAATTCTTGATTTTACCGAGAGAAATCAAAGAATTTTTGGTTAAAATTATGTACATTTCGTTGAATTCTTTCAAAATTCAATTAAAATTTCTTAAATTATCTTAGAATCGTTCAAAAGTCTTCAAATTTCCTGAAATATTATGAAAATCATCAAAAACTGCTGGAATTCCTAAATTAGTGTGAAATCTTTCACAAAATATTTGATATTGTATATATTACGTTGAAATGGAGAAAGAATTTTTGATTAAAATTTTATAAATTAGGTTGAAGAAGGAAAAATTAGTTTAGAATTTTTTAAATTATCATGAAATCCTTCAAAATATGATAAAATTTAATTAATAAATAAATATCGTCAAAAAATTGGATAGATTTCCATAAATTAAAGTGGAATCTTTGAAAATTTTTTAAATTCTTTATATAAACTTGAAGTTTGGAATAATTCTTGTTGAAAAATTCATAAATTTTGTTGAAATCTTTCAAAACCTAGTTTATATTCGTTAAATATAACTTAACATCAATCAGAATTGACTTAAATTTCCATAATATAATGTAGAAATAGTCAATAATTTGGAAAGAATTCCATTTCATAAGAAGAAATCTTTCACGTATTTTCTGTAATTATTAATATTAACTTGAAATCGTCAAAGATTATTCGTAAAAATCTTCATAAAATAAGTTGAGTTCTTTCATAATTTGTTTAAATTATTTTAATTAATTTAGAAAGAATGAACATTCTATTAAAATTCACTAAATATTATAGAAATTATAAGAAATTTAAAGTAATTTCTTAAAAGAGTGAAATCTTTTATAATTTGTTTGAAATTCTTTACTTTAACGTTAAAAGGTCAATGAAATTATGTTAAAATTATATACATTTCGTTGAACTCGTTCAAAATTAAATTAAAATTTCTTAAATTATCTTCGAATCGTTCATAATTTCTTTAAGTTTCCTGAAATATTATGTAAATCGTCAAAAACTCTGCTGGAATTCCTAAATTAGTGTGAAATCTTTCACAAAATAATTGATATTGTATATATTACGTTGAAAATGGGAAAGAATTTTTTATTAAAATATCATAAACTAGGTTGAAGAAGGTAAAATTAGTTTAGAATTTTTTAAATTAGCATGAAATCCTTCAAAATTTGATAAAATTTAATTAATAAATAAATATCGTCAAAAAAAATTGGATAGATTTTCATAAATTAAAGTGTAATCTTTGACAATTTGTTGAAATTCTTCATATTAACTTGAAATCTGGAATAATTCTTGGTGAAAATTACGTAAATTACATTTATATCTTTCAAAACCTGGTTTATATTAATTAAATTAACTTAACATCAATCAGAATTAACTTCAATTTACTTAATATAATGTAGAAATCATAAATAATATGGACAGAATTCCATTTAATTAGAAGAAATCTTTCACATATTGTCTGAATTTCCTAATATTAACGAGAAATCGTCAAAGAATATTAGGAAAACAATTCATAAAATACGTTTTTTTTTCGTTCATAATTTGTTTAAATTCTTTTAATTAACTTAGAATGACTGAACATTTTATTGAAATTAACTAAATAAAATTTTAATTATCAGAAATTTGAAGGAATTCTTTAAATTAGAGTGAAATCTTTTATAATTTGTTAGAAATACTCTATTTTAAAATGAGTAAAGTCAACGAATTTATGATAAAATTATATACATTTCCTTTAATTCGTTCAAAAATCATTTAAAATTCCTTAAATTTACTTCGAATATTTCAAAATTTCTTTAAATTTCTTGAAATATTAAGTAAATCTTCAAGAAGTCTGCTAAGATTCCCAAAATTAGTGTGAAATCTTTCACAAAATAATTGATATTATTTATATTAATTTGAAATCGAAAATGGATTTCTGGTTAAAATTACATTAATTAGCTTGTAGAAGGTCAAAATTAATTTAAAATTCCGGAAATTATAAAGAAATACCTCAAAATTTGAATAAACTGATTAATAATTAATTATCGTCAAAAAATTTGAGAGATTTCCATAAATTAATGTGGAATCTTTGAAAATTTGTCGAAATTCTTTTAATTAACATGAAATCTGTAATAATATTTTGTCAAAATATTATAAATTACTTTGAAATCTTTCGAATGGATTATATTCGTTAAATTTAACTTAACATCAATCAGAATTGACTTAAATTTTCCTAATATAATGTAGAAATCGTCAATAATTTGGACAGAATTCCATTTTCATAAGAGGAAATCTTTTACATATTGTCTGTAATGTCTTATATTAAAGTGAAATCGTCAAAGAATATTCGGAAAAACATTCATAAAATAGGTTGCGTTAGTTCATAATTTGTTTAAATCCATTTAAATAACTTAGAATGACTGAACATTTTTTTAAATTCATTATATATTACAGTAATTATCAGAAATTTTAGGTAATTAGTATTTTAGAGAGAAATTTTTCCAATTTGTTTGAAATTCTTTATTTTAACTTGAAAAGTCAAAGAAGTTTAGGTGAAAATTACATACATTTCGTTGAATTCGTTCAACATTCAATTAAATTTCTTAAATTAACTTCGAATCCTTCAAATTTTAATTTCCTGAAATATTATGTAAATCGTCAAAATATCTACTTAAATTCCCAAAATTAGTGTGAAATCTTTCACAAAATAATTGATATTATTCATATTAAGTTGAAATCGAGAAACATTTTTAATTAATATTACATGAATTAGGTTGAAGAAGGTCAAATTTAGTTTAGAATTCCTTAAATTATCATGAAATTCTTCAAAATGTGATTAAAAAATTTTAATAATAAAATGTCGAAAACATTGGATAGATTTCCATAGATTTAAGTGGAATCTTTGAAAATTTGTTGAAATTCTTTTTTTAACTTGAAATCTGGAATAATTCTCGGTCAATAATTCGTAAATTACGTAGAAATCTTTCAAAACCTGGTTTACGTTTGTTAAAATTAACTTAACATCAATCCTAATTGACCTAATTATTATTAAGTTTTAATCAAATTTTGAGGGATTTCATGATAATTTAAGGAATTCTAAATTTATTTTGACCTTCTTCAACTTAATTAATGTATTTTAACCAAAGATTCTTTCTCGATTACAGCTTAATATAAATAATATCCATATACACCAGGTTTTGAAAGATTTCAACGTAATTTATGAAATTTTGACCAATAACTGTTCCAGATTTTTTGACGATTTACATAATATTTCAGGATATTTAAAGAAATTTTGAACGATTCTAAGTTAATTTAAGGAAATTTAATTGAATTTTAAAGGAATTCTACGAAATGAATACAATTTCAACCTAAAATTCTTTGATTTTCTCATGTTAAATTAAAGAATTTCAACGAATTTATAAAAGATTTCACTCTAATTTTAGGAATTCCTTCAAATTTGTGATTATTGCTATATTACTTAACTAATTTTTAAAAAAATTTCAGTCATTCTAATTTCATTAAAAGAATTTAAATGATTTATTAACAAATTAAACTTGTTTTATTATGAACGAAACCAGCCTATTTATGAAATTTTTTCCGTGAATTCCTTGACGATTTTACGTTAGTATAAGGAAATACAGACAATATGTGAAAGATTTCTTCTGATGAAAATAGAATTCTGTCCAAATTATTGACGATTTCTACACTATATTAGGAAAATTAAAGTCAATTCTGATTGATGTTATGTTAAATTTAATTAATATAATCCTAGTTTTGAAAGATTTCAACGTAAATTATGAAATTTTGACCAAGAATTATTATAGATTTCAAGTTAATAAGAAAATTCAACAAATTTTCAAAGATTCCACTTTAATTTATGGAAATCTATCCAATGTCTTGACGATATTTATGTATTAATTAATTTTAATCAAATTTGGATGGATTTCATGATTATTTAAGGAATTCTAAACTAATTTTGACCTACTTCAACCTAAGTCATTTAATTGTAACCAAAAAATTATTTCTCGATTTCAACTTAATATAAATAATATCAATTATTTTGTGAAAGATTTCACACTAATTTTGGGAATTCTAGCAGTTTTTTTGACGATTTACATAATATTTCAAGAAATTTAAAGAAATTTGTAACGATTCGAAGTTAATTTAAGGAATTATAATTGAATTTTGAACGAATTTAACGAAATGTATATAATTTTAACCTAAATTTCATTGACTTTATTATGTTAAAATAACGAATTCCAACCAATTTATAAAAGACTTCACTCTATTTTAAGGAATTTCATTAATTTTCTGAAAATTACTATATTATCTATGAATTATTTTAAAATTTTTAGTTTTTCAAAGTAATTATATTATTTTTATCCAAATTTTGAAAGAACTCAACCTATTTTATGAAAGTTTTCCGAATATTCTTTGAGGATTTCACATTAATATTAGGAATTAAAGACAATGTGTGAAAGATTTCATCTTTATAAATCTTTTTCTTTCCAAATAATTGATGATTTCCACATTATATTGGGGAAGTTTAAGACACATTTGATTGATGCTAAGTTAAATTTAACTAATATAAATCAGGTTTTGACCGATTTCAACGTAATGTATGAAATTTTCACCAAGAATTATTCCAAATTTCAACAAATCATCAAAGGTTCCACTTTAATTTATTGAAATCTATCCAATTTTTAAAGACATTTAATTATTACTTTATTTTAATAAAATTTTGAGTGATTTCATGATAATTTAAGGAATTCTAAACTGATTTTTACTTTCTTCAACCTAATTAATATAATTTTAACCAAAAATTCTTTCTCGATTTCAAATTATAATAAATAATGTTCATTATTTTGTGAAATATTTCCAACTAATTTTGGGAATTATATAAGTCTTTTTCACGATTTACATAATATTTCAGGAAATTAAAAAAATTAAACTATTCGAAGATAATTTAAGGAATTCTAATTCAATTTTGAACGAATACAACGAAATGTATATAATTTTAACCTAATATTCTTTGACTTTCTCAAGTTAAAATAAAGAATTTCAACCATATTATAAAAGATTTCACTCTAATTTAAGGAATTCCTTCAAATTTCTTATAATTACTCTATTATTTAATGAATTTCCATAAAATTTTCTGTCTTTCAAAGTAATTTATGTTATTTTAAACAAATTTTTAACGAACTCAACCTATTTTATGTAAGTTTTTCCGAATATTCTTCTACGATTTCAAGTTTATATAAGGAAATACAGACAATATGTAAAAGATTTCTTCTTATTAAATGGAATTCTGTCCCATTTATTGACGATTTCTTCATTATATTAGGGAAATTTAAGTCAATTGTGATTGATGTTAAGTTAATTTAACGAATCTAAACCAGATTTTGAAAGATTTCAACGAAATTTATGAAATTTTCACACAGAATTATTTGAGATTTCAAGTTAATATAAAGAATTTCAAAAAAATTGTCAAAGATTCCACTTTAATTTATGGAAATCTATCCAATTTCTTGACGATATTTAATTATTAATTAATTTTAATCAAATTTGGATGGATTTCATGATTATTTAAGGAATTCTAAACTAATTTTGACCTACTTCAACCTAAGTCATTTAATTTTAACCAAAAATTATTTCTCGATTTCAACTTAATATAAATAATATCAATTATTTTGTGAAAGATTTCACACTAATTTTGGGAATTCTAGCAAATTTTTTGACGATTTACCTATAATTTCAAGAAATTTAAAGAAATTTTGACCGATTCAATGTTATTTTAAGGAATTTTAATTGAGTTTTGAACGAATTCAAAGAAATGTATATAATTTTAACCTAAATTTCTTTGACCTTTTCATGTTAAAATAACGAATTTCAACCAATTTATAAAGTATTTCACTCTATTTTAACCTTGGTCATCCCACTCTTCTGTTTCCTTCTGGTTTAATATTAAGCATTTTCTTGATGGTTCTATTCTCGCTGACACGTATTATGTGTCCAGCCCATTCAAGCATTTTCACCTTTATAAATCTAATAATGTCTGTTTCATTAAATTGTTTTTATAGCTCACGGTTATATCTCTTCCTCCATATTCCATTTTCTTCCACAGGTCCAAAGATATTCAAGATCCTCCTTTCAAATATACTTAACAGTCTTTCATTTATCTTGACAGTGGCCAGGTCTCAGAGGCATATGATAGCACTGATCTTATAAGTACTTTATACATCATAGTTTTGGTTTTCCTGGGTATTAATTGGGATTTCAGGTGCAAGTACACGCTTTTTTATTTCATCACTGATATCATTTTTATAGTTAACTTCTGATCCAAGGTAATTGAAACTACATACAACCTCAAATTTATATGAGCCTTATCATGGAGCTGCTCTAGATGAGTAACCATAAAAAGGGGGAAGATGTGGCGGTTGAAGAGCAGAGCAGTGGGGAGAAGAGGAACAGTAGCAGGACACAAAGAAGATGCTGCAAGAACAGCTTCCAAAGCAAAGGAACGGGGGTGCGCCGTTAGGCTATTCGGGACGAACAGCCTTAAGGAGGGAGCAGTGTGACATGTTGCGCAATGGAAGACAACCCCTCCCCCAGCAGTGACGTGGCGGTTGAGTCAGCACTCCATCACCCTCCTCCGCACGGTGACGTAACATGCATCGCAGCTGTGACACTGCTAAGAGTCAACAGCGGTACCCATTGCGTAACAGGAGGGCGCTGCGACTATATAAGAGAGCTGCACTGCCTGCGAGGCGAGTTGAAATGCGGCCGTCGCCGAGTACAGTTTTTTTGTCAGTTAAAAGTGTATCAGCTGCCAAAGTGAGTTCTCCTGTCAGCAGTGAACAGTTGAGTTGGAGTATAGCAGCCGTCGCCGAAAGAAGAACTGGACGTGTGTGTAACTGAGTAATAATTGGAAGTGTGTGATACAGGGACACTTACATAGCTCCCGTATCGTAATTAGTACGTGTAGCCTACTGAAGATAGAGTGAAGAAATTATTGCGAATAGGGTTATAAATTGTGAAACCCCACAACAGTGTAAGCAGATAATTGCGAATAGAGTTATAAAGTGTAAAACCCCGCAACTATGTTATAATTAATTGTAGCCGAAACTTGTAGGTTGTTAAATAAACCAATTAACAATCCGAAAGGCGTCTTCAGTGCCTAAACACGTTGCACTATATAGATCCATTAGCACAGTCTTCTTTGGTTACCGGAATGTGCTTTGTTTTATTTTGGTTAGTTTATAGATTCATCTTTTTTGCTGCTCATTCCATATTAAGAAACGCTTCTTTCATAGATTTGTGTGTTCTACCAATCATATCAATATCATCTGCAAATGCCAAAATTTGAACTGACTTGTAGAATATAGTTCCCTTTGTGTTGATGCCTGCATCTCTAACTACCTCCTCTAATGTTATATCGAACAAAAGGCAGGCTAGGGAATCTCCTTGTCGAACTCCATTTCTAGTTATTATAGGGCTGGACAATATATTCTGAAACTTAATTTGATATTGGTTCTTTCTCATGGGGGCTCTGAGTAAGGCGATTAACTTCCGTGGAATGTGCATCTCTTCCATTGCCAGAAAGAGACTATCTCTATCTATGGAGTCATATGCTGATCGGAAGTCAATGAAAAGATAATGTGTTTCAATTTGGAATTCATTACACTTTTCAAGAACCTGTCGAATAGTGAAAATCTGATCGTTAGTTGATCTTCCTTGACGAAACTCACATTGGTAATCCCCAGTTATGTCTTCCACAAAGGGAGAGAGTCTGTTAAATAGAATGTTAGAAAATTTTTGATATGCTATGCACAACAGACTAATTCCTCTATAATTAGAGCATACCATGACATCGCAGTTCTTATGGATAGGGCATACAGTACTTAGGTTCCATTCCTCTGGGATTATTTCAGTTATCCATATCTTAACTATTAGCTGATGTAAGTGCCTGGCATATTCTGGGCCTGCAAATTTCACTAATTCTGCCGTGATGAGATCCATTCCTGGAGCTTTATTATTTTTCAATTTTTTGATAGCTTCTTCTACTTCTTTTATGGTCGGTGCTGGCTCTTCAGCATCAAAATTTCCTTGATTCCGATCTATGGTCATACCTTCCACTTGTTCAGAGGAGTTACTATTTAACAATTCCTCAAAATATTGCGCCCATCTTTCCAGTATTGCTTCATCGCTACTTAATATTGTGCCTTCTTTATCTCTACATAAGGTTGTTCTAGGTTGAAAGTCCTTTCGACTCTTGTTTAGTGTTTGATAAAACGCTCTAATTTCGTTTGAACTTCTTAAATGCTCCAATTCAATCAGTTCTTGTTTATCATATTCCCTTTTCTTCTTTTTATGCAATCTTTTTTCTTTTCTTCTCGCTTCACGTTATTCTACCATGGCCCTTCGAGTATGGTTCCTTTGCTGCATTCTCTTATATGCCTGGTTTTTTTATTTGTTACTTACTCACACTCTCCATCAAACCAATTCTTATACTTTATCCTTTTCATTCTTCCTAAGACTGCACCAGCAGCATTTATAATAACATCTCTGAGGCCCCTCCAAGCATCACTGACATCCTCACTATCAGAGTGACCTGCCAGGCATTCACCAATTAATCCAGTATATCTGGTTGCA
Organism: Cryptotermes secundus; assembly: GCF_002891405.2. NCBI lineage: Eukaryota > Metazoa > Arthropoda > Insecta > Blattodea > Kalotermitidae > Cryptotermes > Cryptotermes secundus. The sequence goes on from NW_019736396.1 coordinate 26,505, forward strand.
ACTCCTTGTTCCACCAATTTTCCACAATTCAATTTCTTAGCCTCCGATCCATGTATCTTCCTTGCATTAGATATTCGACTTCTAATCTTTGATATTATTAAGTAATGATCAGAGTCAATATTGGCTCCCCTGTAGCTCCTGACATCCATCAAATCTGAACAATGTCTTACATCTATTAGGATGTGATCAATTTGATTAAACACATTTCCATCAGGGGATTTCCAGGTTCGTTTATGTATATCCTTATGATTAAACATTGTACTACCTATTACCATTTTTTCTTGAGGACGCAAAATTTATTAATCTGATCCCATTATCATTTGACTTGTTATGTAGGCTATGTTTACCAATAACCGATCTATATACATCCTCATTCCACACTTTGGCATTCATGTCCCCTATGATTATTTTACAATCCCTTTTTGGACATTCTCCATATATTTCATCCAGTTCATCATAAAAGGAGTCGTTCTCCTCATCACTTTTATATTCAGTTGGGGCATGTGCACAAATAAGGCTATAGTTAAAAAACTTTCCCTTAATTCGTAGCCTACATATTCTGTGAGATTTTAGCCTGGAAGTAAAAAACTTTCCCTTAATTCGTAGTCTACATGTTCTGTGAGATTTTGCCTGGAAGTCTAAAATAAGATGCTTCCTTTTTTAACAATAAAACCTGTTCCAAACATGTGACTCTTCTTCTGGCATGATCCCTCTTTTCCATGACTCCTTTACCCAACCACTTCAGTTCTTGTATAGCAGTGATATCTAGTTTATAGCTATCTAGTTGTTCAAGTAGCATTTTTAGTGCTCCGGCTCTATAAGGAGATAGTAGATTCCAAGATCCAAGTCTCAAGTCCTTTAAACATTTTCCAGGTCGTCTTGAATAGGTCCTTCCGGCTACTCTTTCCTCGGATTTCTTAACAATTTAGTTTTTACAATGTGAGGTCCTTAGCCTCATGCCCAAACCCCAACCTGGAGGACCAGGGTATCCCTCTCTGTCTGGCTCCTACCCCCGTGACCTGTCCGGCATGGGTGGCCCTACCAGTAGCTATGCTACCTCCGGCATAGCTCTCCGGGTCTCTGGAGCTCTCAAACCCCACCACCACGATAAGGTGGAGATACCATTGGTGGGGGTCTCGTTTATTCAGTGCCCTAAAAATGCCACTTCTGTCTAGCAAAACCGAAATTTCATTGCATTAACAATGAAACCGGCCTTGGTAAGCTTATGTGTGCCAATGTCCACATGTGTTAAATGTTCAATGAAGTTTTTTAATGGATTAAAATATATAATAAACAACGAACTCAGAGGTCTCACTACCCAGCGCTAATTTGAATGTTCTTACAAAAACCAGAGGAGGAATTCCGAAACCCGTAAGGCACTCTCTTTTACTGATATACAGTTGAGTTAAAAAAATGTTGTGTAAGGGCATGGTTCCTTCTTTAAGGGCAATTGGAGGAATGTCTTACTGAGATTGGAGAAGTCATGAATTTGGTTCCATGAAATCTTTGGAGTAACTTGGATAAAAATTGGGTTCTCTTGCAATCTGGGGTCATAACTTTATTGACAAGATGAACGTCCATACAGAGTTTATGCTCCTCCCATTCCCTATGCAATACAGTGACGGGGTTTGTGTATGGAGATCCTGATATCCCCAGTATATTGTAACGTGTTTTGTTACTGAAGACGCCGTTCAGATTGTTAATTGGTTTATTTAACAACCTACAAGTCTCGGCTACAATTATTTATAACACAGTTGCGGGGTTTCACAATTTATATCCCTATTCGCAATAATCTCTTCGCACTGTTGCGGGGTTTCACACTTTATAACCCTATTCGCAATAATATTTTCACTCTGTCTTCAGTAGTCTACACGTATTAATTACGATACGGGAGCTATGTAAGTGTCCCTGTATCACACACTCACTGTCTTCGGCGGCTGCTATATTTCACGGCGCCACTCCTTAACACACACTAACTCGTTCACTGCTGACTGGAGAACTGTCTTCGGCCGTTGATACAATTTAACTGACAACAACTGGACTCGGCGACAGCCACATTTCAACTCGCTTAGTAGGCAGTGTGGTTCACTTATATAGTCGCAGCGCCCGCCTGTTACGCAATCGGTACCGCTGTTGGCTGTTACTCGTGTCACAGCTGCGTTGCGTGTTACGTCACCGTGCTGAGGGGGGGGCGGAGCGCTGACTCACACGCCACGTCACTGCTGGGTAGGAAGGGGTTGTCCTCCATTGCGCAACATGTCACAATATCATCCTTAATCATTGATAAATCTGTTTCCTACTTATAAGGCACACAGTAGTACCAGTTCACAAGAAGGGCGATAAAACTGATTGTAGTAATTATCGGGGAATATCACTGCTATCAATTTCGTACAAAATTGTAACGTGTCCCTTGCAGTGGTTCTTTCATTTTGGCAAAGAGATCATAATAGCACGGACCTATATCGAGTATGGTGTATGTTGCAGTAACTGCCATCGTCAGCGGCGAAGGAGAAAATTGACAGCGTCACCAGTATGAGCCCTTGCATTGTCATGAAGGATGATGAGGTTCGTTGCCAACAAGTGTCGTCGCTTTCTCCTGAGTGCTGGATGAAGATGATTAACCAGGAAATTGCTGTAGTAGGCACCGTTTACTGTCTGTCGTTGAGGTACAGTGTGGTGAGCCGAGCATGGACCGGCTCGCGTAATGAGCGACGTCATTGCTTCCAGCCATATCTTCCGCGCTACCCTTTCTTTCACGATCATAAGCTCACCCCACCCTTCTCTCCCGAAGACCACGTGATTTCCCCTTCCTTTTTACCCCTGTGTCTCGGGAGGAAGTATGTTGAAGAGCGAGGTTTTAGTCGGACAAGTCGGACTTGGGTAAGCACGTCTGGAGGACCGGCCAGGGATATTTTCTAAATTTCAGTTCAGAGGGGTCTTGTTCCAAAATTGCGTTTCGGCATACTCTGGGTCTGGCCACAGACGTTGGGGGTTACAGTCGCCAGCTATCGGGGGAATGGCGTGGCGGCGATACGAGAGTTAGGTTTTTATATAAATATATGTATTATTTTCTTGGGGCCACCTGTGACTGAGGTTTGCTTAACCTGTATTATATAGACATGACATTTCTGGATGCCACCTGTGGCGGACCAGTTCAGTTTAGGAATTCTGTGTATTTGTCTTGATGCCGCATGTGGCTATGAAGGAAGTGACCTTGTATTCAAATGCCACTTGGCCAGTGAAACTGGGCAGGTTGTTGAGCGGATGCCGCGAGGTGCGGATTAATGTAGGGTGGAGAAACTCAACCAGGTTTATTTTATCTATATATATTTTTTGTGTATTTTGTGTTTATTAAATATTGTTATTGTTATTTTTGAGTCTGTCATTGGCCTCAGTAATGATTCTCCGCTGCGAGCTTGGTTTCCTACGACGATCTTAGGGAGCATTGTAAACACGACGCGAGGGCCAGCGACGACGAACCGCTCCCGACTTCACCGACGCTTGGTGGTGGTAGGGTGTACACGGGAGTAGTATCGGTTCAAAATGGTAGCAGAGCGTGGTTCTGGATCGTGGTGGTAGCGTGGTTAGTAACTCCCCAAAAAAAAACAACAAAAAATGGGGCGTTGGGAAACGTAGGGAGGATACGTATTTGTGGCTCTGGTGCCGTGTAGGTATACGGCACTCATGTTTGTGTGTTGTTTCATGCTGAGACGAGATGCCACTTGCGTGGATTTATGAGCTCTCCAAGCAGCAGTTGGAGGAGTTGGCCGGTCAACTGGACTTATCTACGGACGGAGCGCTGGACGACCTGAGGAAGCGGGTGAGGGACAAGTGGACCACAATTCAGCTCTACCTGCCTCCGGCTGGTGCAGCTTAGTCCTTGCGAACTATGAAGCCCGTGCAGTTTGGATTAGATCCCGCGGGATATCAAGGAACTCCCTTGAATAAAATCCGGGTTAAGTTAGTAAGTACATTTCGTACCTCAGCCGTTTATCCAATCAAACAATCTGGCTACAATATTACTCCTGTTCAGCATACCAATTATAGTGCATCGTCCTTGTGACTGCTCGACCAAGCCAACAAGCTCAAAGTCTAATAAATAATCCAGCAACAAGAAATAACACCGAAAAAAGGCAACCTGAAGGAACACAAGGAAGTACAAATGAAACTACGACCCAGTATACGTGGAAGACAATCAAAAAAAGGAACAGAAACAATCCAACTCCAGAAGACGGAGCACAGCGATCTGAAATCAACTGCAATAACAGGTACGAGCAACTCTCTCAGATACAAAATGACGATAATGATGATGTCATACTCATGGACATAACAAATAATACCCAATTAAAAGAGAAAACAGTGGTCTAAGGGATCCTAAGCCTCCCCCAATATTTGTTTACGGAGTAACAAACTTCAAAAATATGGTGGCGCATTTATTCGCAACCATCGAAGAGGACCAATACTACTGTAAGGTACAATCAAACGATGCTATCAAAATACATGTGACAACACCAGAATCCTATCGTAAATTAATTAAACAACTACAGGATGATAAAATTATATACCACACATACCAATTGAAACATGAAAGAGCCTATAGAATAGTTATTAGGAACCTACATCACTCAATACCAACAACTCAAATAACAGCAGAATTAGATAAGCAAGGTCATAAAGTAAGAAATATACTAAACGTTAAACATCGTAAAACAAAGGAACCTCTCCCCTTATTCTTCATAGACCTAGAACGAAAAGAAAATAATAAAAGC
>NW_019736396.1:31494-33945 GCF_002891405.2 Cryptotermes secundus
AAAAAAAAACAACAAAAAATGGGGCGTTGGGAAACGTAGGGAGGATACGTATTTGTGGCTCTGGTGCCGTGTAGGTATACGGCACTCATGTTTGTGTGTTGTTTCATGCTGAGACGAGATGCCACTTGCGTGGATTTATGAGCTCTCCAAGCAGCAGTTGGAGGAGTTGGCCGGTCAACTGGACTTATCTACGGACGGAGCGCTGGACGACCTGAGGAAGCGGGTGAGGGACAAGTGGACCACAATTCAGCTCTACCTGCCTCCGGCTGGTGCAGCTTAGTCCTTGCGAACTATGAAGCCCGTGCAGTTTGGATTAGATCCCGCGGGATATCAAGGAACTCCCTTGAATAAAATCCGGGTTAAGTTAGTAAGTACATTTCGTACCTCAGCCGTTTATCCAATCAAACAATCTGGCTACAATATTACTCCTGTTCAGCATACCAATTATAGTGCATCGTCCTTGTGACTGCTCGACCAAGCCAACAAGCTCAAAGTCTAATAAATAATCCAGCAACAAGAAATAACACCGAAAAAAGGCAACCTGAAGGAACACAAGGAAGTACAAATGAAACTACGACCCAGTATACGTGGAAGACAATCAAAAAAAGGAACAGAAACAATCCAACTCCAGAAGACGGAGCACAGCGATCTGAAATCAACTGCAATAACAGGTACGAGCAACTCTCTCAGATACAAAATGACGATAATGATGATGTCATACTCATGGACATAACAAATAATACCCAATTAAAAGAGAAAACAGTGGTCTAAGGGATCCTAAGCCTCCCCCAATATTTGTTTACGGAGTAACAAACTTCAAAAATATGGTGGCGCATTTATTCGCAACCATCGAAGAGGACCAATACTACTGTAAAGTACAATCAAACGATGCTATCAAAATACATGTGACAACACCAGAATCCTATCGTAAATTAATTAAACAACTACAGGATGATAAAATTATATACCACACATACCAATTGAAACATGAAAGAGCCTATAGAATAGTTATTAGGAACCTACATCACTCAATACCAACAACTCAAATAACAGCAGAATTAGATAAGCAAGGTCATAAAGTAAGAAATATACTAAACGTTAAACATCGTAAAACAAAGGAACCTCTCCCCTTATTCTTCATAGACCTAGAACGAAAAGAAAATAATAAAAGCATCTAAGATATGGAATTCTTATGCAACATGAAAATTACATTTGAGGCCCCAAGACAAAAGAAACACATAGTTCAATGCACAAGATGTCAATCTTATGGCCACACAAAAACATACTGTACAAAATCATATGCATGCGTTAAATGCGGAGCAAACCACAACACAACCACATGTACAAAACTATCTGACACACCAGCCAAGTGTGCACTTTGCGGAGGAAATCATCCTGCAAGCTACAAAGGATGTGAGGTGTACAAGAATCGACAAAAAACCAGAGGCAAGGCATTGAACCAAATCCCTCACAGACCGATCCAGCAAAAAATCAATATCAACGATAATAACCAATTTCCACCTATCAACCCAAACCAAACTTCAACTCCAATGTCTCTTATTCCACAAATCTCATACTCACAAGTACTCAGGAAAAATTAGCAGTCACCCATTATGGTGCCCATCGCTCATTACGGATAGTACTCTGTAGCGCCAACGGGCTATTAAGCCATAAACTAGAACTACAAACTTTCCTCAATATACATAAAATTGACATTGCTTTGATATCAGAAACTCATTTTACCGCCAGAACTGTGTTTAAAGTACCAAACTACAAAGTATACCACATACCTCACCCGGGCTATAGGGCTCGTCGTGGTGCTGCCGTCATCATCCGTAATTCAATTTCTCATCACGAGCTCACACATCACCAAAATGACAAATTCCAAGCAGCCAACGTCAAAGTTAATGTGAAGCCATGGCCTTTGATAGTGTCTGCGGTATACTGTCCCCCAAAACATGCAATATCAAGTGAAGAATACGTCGAATTTCTTGAATCCTACGGATCCAAGTATATAATAGGAGGTGACTGGAACGCCAAATACACCCAATGGAGAGCAAGACTCATTACAACTAAAGGAAGAAACTTGGAAGCAATGAATAGACGAACTTATAACCACCTCTCCACGGGTGAACCAACGTATTGGCCAAACGATTATAACAAGCTACCAGACCTATTAGACTTATTCATCCACAAAGGTATTACAAAAAATTACATTCAGACAGAATCTAACCATAAACTATCATCTGATCACACACCTGTTATTGCAACTTTATCCACCCATGTGATAAACCAATCACCGATAAATATGCTGGTTACAAACGCAACGAACTGGAACAACTTTCGGAAATACATTGAAAACCACATAATTATGAAAATAAAAATAAAAGATACCGACGAGTTAGATCAAGCAAACCAATACTTTACAATGAAGAAAGTTGTCTTCTGGGT
>NW_019736396.1:36069-36407 GCF_002891405.2 Cryptotermes secundus
GGAGCTGGACACAGTCCTAAATTCCTCAGGACAATTATTTACTAAATTTAATTCCCCTTTTAAGAGGTCAATCTCAGTTCTTACAAGTTCCAGCTCCCTTTTCAAACTCAAGATAGTCTCCTCTTCTTTCTTTATTACCTTGGCTTGCACACAGGAGTTGCAGTACCAAGGTAATATGGCCAGATCACTATTGGTGCCAGAATACTCCCAATGAAACCACAGGCCACAGTCCTCACATCCTGTCCCCTGGCTAACCTTCCTTCTGCAGGCCCCACATTTACCTGATAAGCCGTTACCCCTTGTGGCCATTATTACCACTTATGTTAACTTATAATTCA
>NW_019736396.1:36599-36821 GCF_002891405.2 Cryptotermes secundus
GAAAATACAAACAACTTATGTAAGATATAAATAACACTTGTGAAAATCGACTTCCTTAAGATATTGTGAGAACATCCCACATTATCAAGCATTTCAAGGTCAAGGTCATGTTACAACTGACGATCGGTCAGTCTGTCTGTCTTGGTGTCGAGCCCCAGCTGGGGCTCATGACCAAATATTTCTTTTGAATGAAAGTTATTGTCTTGTTTATGTGTAGCGCCC
>NW_019736396.1:36875-38673 GCF_002891405.2 Cryptotermes secundus
TCATATACGTATGGGATTTTGAATGCCATGTGCAAATCGCGGACCGGTGTGCGCCTTGGAAAATTGCCAATCGTGCGGAGAACCTTGTTTTGCAGGCGCTGCAATTTCACTAGATGAGTGTCTGCCGCAAACTCCCAGGCGGGACTAGCATAAGTCATTACGGATCTAATAAGAGCTTTATGGAGGGTCAGTTTAATATTAGCGCTCAATCGCTCACTTTTGAATAAGGAATAAACTCTAATGAATGTTCTGAAGCCCTTGGCTTCGATCATTTCTATGTGTAATCTCCAAGTTACTCTCTTATCGAAGATTACACCTAGATATTTTGAATTGTTTCATTTTTGGTCCGTTACACTATCAATCACAAAGTCATTAGAAAGTCCGTCGAGTGTAACAATTTTTTTAGGTCACTTCTTTATCACTTTTGCCTTACATGTTTCGGTTTAATAAAACCATCATCAGAGGCACATAGTACAAACATGAAAACACTGTCGTTGTTTAAATGTACACAGTATATATGCTGCGTGGACGCTGCTACAAAATGTCGATGTGTAAAAGCACAACACTTACTAGGATTATTGAATGCACGTTCAACTCTCGCATTCCATCCGAAATTGCCCTCAAGTTAAAACGTCAATGTTAAAATATTTAAAAATTTTAAAACATTTGAAGTAAAATTTTAGGCTCCTCCTTGAATGCAAAAATAAAAATACATAAACCAGAAGCACCAATAAGGCCAATAATAAATAATACCAACGCCCCCACACACAAACTAGCTAAACATATGCACCAACAACTACAAACATTATTAAACTTAAAATATGAATATAACATCACTAACACCTTAAACTTCGCAAACAATATTAGCAAACTAAAGCTAAACCCAGAACACAAACTTCTCACAATGGATAATAAAGATCTATATGTAAACATTCCAATAAACGACGTAATCCACATCACTAACAATTCACTTAACCAAAATCATATAGACATAATTAGCAGATACGAAATTATTACAATCCTCCAAATGATATTGAATCAAAACTACTTCCAATACAATGATAAATTTTATAAACCAAACTCGGGTGTAGCCATGGGCTCCCCCTTATCAAGCTTAATGGCGGAAGTATTTCTACAACATTTCGAACAAAGACAAGTAAAACTTCTACTAGAAGATAAACGCATCATCTACTATAACAGATACGTAGATGATATAATTATGATTTATAACCGATCAAAAATAACACCCCAACACATTTTAGATCAATTCAACAAGCAAAATAAAAACTTGCAATTCACACTAAATGAAGAGGAAAATAATCAAATAACGTACCTAGACTTAAAACTAACTAACAACTTCGGGCAAGTAAGAATGGAGATATTTAGAAAACCCACAACGACAGACACAACGATAAACAATAAATCTTGCCATCCCAAAGAACAAAAATTGGCAACATACAAAAATTGGCTACATAGATTATCCATCCTACCTATGGATAACACAGCAAAAAATAAAGAATTAAACATAATCATCAACATCGCGGAAAACAATGGTTACAATAAATAACTCATCACACGAATGTATCATAAACTTCAACAACAAAAAACAAATGCCCCCATTGAAAGAAGAGAACAGAAAGGGGTATCCTACACATATAACGGAAGCTACACAAGAAAAATTACGAAACTATTCAAAAATACGAACGTAAGAATAGCTTTATAGTAAATCATACATTAGGTAAAATACTAAACCACAAAGCATAAATTCTTACGAACAAAGCGGCATATACAAATTGAC
>NW_019736397.1:0-496 GCF_002891405.2 Cryptotermes secundus
AAAATAACAGGAGAGAGCCAGGTGTCGAGCCCGACACCTGCCTACATTCGTATTTTTTCAGATGCCCATAAACCTCTGTAAGTCTTCAAGGAATCCAAGATCCCTCCTGGCCGGTCACGTACACGGTCAGTTCATCGGTTTATGATAACTTGGGAGTAAACAGGCGGCGTTAGGGACAATAGCGGCATCCTTAGCCTAAGGAGGACAATAGCGGAATTACAACCAGACGGTCCGGGGATGGTACCTCGCCGATGGAGCGTCTCTCACGGTATTAAACAATGTATAAGTACTTCATACCCTTAATTATATAATTTTGACGAGGGACGTACGGTTACAATACTCCCCCCATTAAGCCGAGGTGTGTCCGAGTCGAACCGATGAAAGACGCTACTGAGGCTTAATGCCATTCTCCCGTACGAACCGCGGATTACATTAATTGTTTACAATAAACTGTCATACTTACACACAAGTGACCACATACAAGACAGATTATCTC
>NW_019736398.1:0-374 GCF_002891405.2 Cryptotermes secundus
AGATCATCCATGACCAGGCTCCACAGCAGAGGGGAGAGCACATCTTGCAGACACCCTCTTGTCGCAGACGCTCTCAGGGTCTCTCCAGACAGTGTAGCACTTATAGTTCCAGCATAGCACAGATCCATCTGCATATTGTAGGCTCAATGCCATGCCTTTCAGCAGCCTGTTTTATTGTGTCAAAAGAGGTTCTGTCAAAGGCTCCCTCTATGTCAAGGAATGCTCCAAGGGCAATATCCATGTGTTTGATGGCATTTTCTATGCGTTTAACCACACTATGCAGTGCGGTTTCAGTAGATATACCTATTTGGTAAGCATGTTGATTTCGGTTCAGAGAATGAATCTTCAATGCACCATCCCTAATGTATCTATCT
>NW_019736398.1:446-32887 GCF_002891405.2 Cryptotermes secundus
GTATAATCAAGTTTCCTGGGCTTCGGTATAAATGTCACTTTGACTTGCCTCCAGGCCGTAGGGATAAACCCATGTACCATGCAGGCTCTGAATATGCGGCATAGGTTTGTGACTAAATGTTCCATCTCTTGCTGCAGAAGTGCTGGAACAATTTCATCTGTTCCCGCAGACTTAAATTGTTTGAAGATACCTAACGCCCATCTATTTTTTATTGATTGATTGATTACCTGACCGGCCAGGTTCCAGTCTTCCCTGTTCATTATGTGTCTACATGCCCAGGTTCTGCTGGACCTGCCTGTCACTTGAATCATAAATCAGCTTTCAATCAGGGAAGTGAACTCTGAACAGTTCTTTCACTGTCCCTTTCCCAGTTTGGGTATACATGGGTATACGTACTTACCATCAGGCAGCTTGATAGTACTGACCTTGTTGGTCGCATGTTTTGCCATGACCCTAATGAGTTTGGCATTGCCTGGTACATCATTGATCTCCTGGCAGTACCTCCTCCACGAGGATCACTTGGCTTTCCTTACTTCTTTATTATAACAGGTGAGGGTTTCTTTGTAGGTGTCCCACAGCCCTGTTCTTTTTGCTATATTAAATAGCTATCTTGTTTTAGCTCTTAGCCCACTCAGCTTGTTACTCCACCAAGTTGCATTCCTTGGTATATGGATGGTCTTGGCTGGATAATTGTGGTAATAGGACAAGATAGTGGCCTGTTGCAAGTGGTCAGTGGATCAGTCTGTGTCCCTTATCGTGCATATATTTAGCGAAATAATCTCCAGGTTCACCTTCAGGTTGTCCTTGTATGACTCCCAATTGGTTCTCCTAGGATTCCTAAAGGTAACGTGTTTTGTTGTTATGCTACCTATTTGAAAGCATATGTATCTGTGGTCCAATAAAGACGGCTCGCCAGATACATGCCAATTACTTACCAGGTTTTCTATTTTATCTGTCCCTAGTGTCAAGTCAATAACCTCCTTCCTATTGCGGACCACAAAGGTAGGTTCGTTACCGTGATTTAGAATATTCAGGTTCGAACTCACCAGAAACTCCATAAGGCTTTCTCCCTTTGGATTGGTGCCAGTGCTCCCCCACAAGATGTGGTGTGCGTTGGCATCACACCCAATGACGAGTTGCTTTTTCCTGCTATACCAGTAGTCTGTGGTGTCCCTTGTTTCCTTAGTTGGTTGTGGTTCATCTGAGTCATATGGAAGGTAGACTGAAGCAACAATCAGCTTCATGCAACCTCCTTGATGCGTGTATGTTATCCTCACCACTGTTGCATTCCTAGAACAGCTCCAGCAAAGGTAGGGCATTAATATGATTCCTGATATAAACACAGGATCTTGCATTATTGCCAGGTGCAGCAGAGTAAACTGTTCCCCCTATGTTGGTTAAATCTCTTATTTGACCCTTGTATAACCAAGGTTCCTGAATAAGTGCTACATCTGCCTTTCCCTCAGCTAGCTGTTGGCATATAGCATGGCTGCTTTGCTGTGGTGTAGATTAATTTGAAAGAATTTTGTGTTATGTGTGTATGTGTGTGTGTTTACTGTTCCTTCTTAGTCTCAGACTGGGTTCCATTTGAGGGGGTCCCAAGATCTGCTCTACTTTGGTCTGAAGGAGTGGGTACATCATCCCCTCCCCCTCAGAGCCCGATTTTGAAGATGCTGTGTCTGTCACAGTTTCTTTTGGTGCTGAGCCTCAGCGTCTTTCAGCACTTTAACAGTCCCTTATGAGAGCCCTGTGAATATCTTATATCTGGTCCTCTCTATAATGGTATATGAATCCCGGTCTATAAATAGGATAAGCCTCTGGCCTTTCGGCTCAGATTGTTTATCAAGTACCCTCCAGTGCTCAGTATGGAGCTCTGGTTTAAGATGTGCAGTCCAATTCAGTAGCTCTTCCTGATTCTGGGCAACTTTGTCCCTAATCTTGAGAGCCACTTCAACAGGCTTGGGTAGGTTCCTGGCAACAGTATCCTTCTGTCTGGCCCCTGTTTCCAGCCTGTAATTGTCGATTGCTTTGATAAGCCATTGACCAGACTGTTGGTCAGCGCATGTATAAATAAGTGCCCCTCCCTCCAGTCTGTAGGACTTCAGGTGTAGTAGTTCTCCTAGTGGAGTCCTATGTAACACCCCTCCCAGTACATCCAGAATGGAGTTCTGGTCATCTTCTGTTAGCTTATTTTCAGGATATGTTTCCCTGAAGATAGCTACCTCTATATTGGTCACAGCCTACTTGTAGGTCCCTGGTCCCTTAGCGTCCCTTGGCCTTTTTGGAGCTCTGACGGTTTCTGTGGGGGTACTGCCCACTGACCTTGGCCCCTTAAAGGTCCCGGTAGGGGTTGCTCCCTGCTTGGGCGAGCAGCTATTTCTTGTTTCCAGCACCGTTCATGTATTATTCTGTGCAGGCTCCCTGTGTGTGTGTTGCTGCTCATCTTTAGTACTTTTGCAAAAGTATTAAAGATGATTGAGATTAATTAAATTAATTAATTAAGATTAAAGATTAACTCCAGATGATCTGGATTTTTCAGAGACTATGCTGTCTTGAGACATACTGGAATATATTTCTCCTCAGCTTGAACAGAAATCTCAGCTCCAGCAAAACTAGACGTTGATTATCCAATTATTGTAGACACAGATGAAACACAACAAATCTCCTACAATTATGTATAATTTTCAAATGCTCTGTGTCTACATGTGCTGCAGCGGCTATTTCTTGTTTCCAGCACCATTCATGTATTATTCTGTGCAGGCTCTTTAGTACTTTTGCAAAAGTACTAAAGAGCCTGCACAGAATAATACATGAATGGTGCTGGAAACAAGAAATAGCCGCTGCAGCACATGTAAACACAGAGCAGATATCCCTGTGATTTAAAACTTTAAATTTTAAAAAATTCTAAATTTGAAACTGGAATTCTAAAATCAAATTGATGAGCGTATGTTGGCGAGATTTTAAACAAAATTGACAGGCTGATGTTTTAGATTTTGGATTGTGTGCAGTTTGACAGCTACATAGTGAAAAATACACCTGATGATGGCCAGTTACGGCCAAAACATGTAGTGTAGAGGAAGAAAAGACAAAGAACTACAACCAAATAAATTGTTGCATTCACGACGGCATTTGTATTATTACATACAAAATCTGTATAACTGAACAAGGCACAGTCATCTCATAATTACAAAGGATTCAGTTTAAGACTGCAGTTTCTTAGGATATGATGCTGTATAATCTTATATACAGTAACTAACATTTCAGAGAAAACATCCCTTGAAATGATGGCAACCACTTACACTTAATCACATCCCAGAAGACAGCAGTCTTCATATTCACTGCCATGAGAACTTAAAATCTCACAAGGGTCACAATGTTTATTACATCTTCCAGTTGCCTGTTAATACAATACTGAGTTGTACTATATACTTCTTCGATTTATAACAGTTTTTATCTGGTTATCAATTCTTTGCCTGCTCAAAACTGCAGACTATTCCACTCTCTTTATTAGAGTTTAATTTTCTAATTCCATTATGTTAAGTTATTGTTTCACTATTCTTTTTTTTTGGTTTGCAGTGTTCTTTTGAAATACATAATTTAGTCGAATTTTCCTTATAATTTATATCTTTGCCATAGCCATGATTCTCAGCTGTCATGGTTAGGTTCTGTAATACTGTTTGTTTCTGTATTCTCTGCAGTAATGGTTTTCCTATCTATCAGGTAATTAAAAGTAGCAGTGTCATGTTTATGGATGGCTTAAATGTGATGCTGTCTGAACATAAACATCGTACATCTTCATACACTAGTCATCAAGTCACCCATGGAGGTAAAGATGCAGAAAAGGCAATTAATTTCACAGTGGTGAAAATTAAGGATGTGGTGTCCTGTGTCATAATTTTGGAGGACACTGCAACCTCCATCTTCCTGAGGAAGAGGAATGCTATATCCCACATATTAATTATGCCTCATTTTCTACTGTACAAATTTTAAGTCTTGTTTCTTGTGGTGCTAATATTATTTTATGTAATATAATTCCACAATAAAATTTAATTTCTTCCCTGAATATGGAGGTTGTATGTTCCTCCAAAATGTCAGTACTCACCTATTAGTATACACATCACAAACTTAAAGACCATAATATGAACATTTACTTTTTAACAGAAGGGTATTCTGTTATCAGCCTTCTTCCTACATAATTCATCATGTGATCCACTGAGGGGAAGAATATGCAGATGAATGCAGATTAACTGAGATAGGTTCTACAAGAAGCTACAGACTTTGACACAAGTGACTGTATAATGAAAAACAACAGAGAATGAGATACTTTTAAGTGGAAACATTGTATTGCTCTTGATCTAGCACCTGACCCAGTAAAAAAATACAAATATGTGAAATATGCAGCATAATCTGTATGTTCTTTCCTGCCCAGAATGTTAATAGGAAAACGGTATTTATTATGGGTCATCAGTTATTTATGCAGTCACATGAAAAAGAAAGTATTCCACCCCATGAGGACTAACATGGCTGATTCTGTAAAAGGAAAATTATCACTAACTTTAGTGAGTGCTGTCACCTTTAAAGCATTTGTTTTTCAACTTTATACACACATTCCACACACACCTGAAGCCTCATTTTCTACTGCACAGATTTTAGCCTTAAATATCCTGTGCTGTTGTATTATATCAGGTACTGCAAGTTTATATAACAAAGAATAAGATGGAATTTAGATAATGGGTAGCATGCTGAGCTCACAAGTGGAGCTGGTCTCAGGATCAGCATTCTTTATTGCTTGCACCTCTTAATGTATATAGGGATTACTAGTACTACCACTTCCACCACCATCACCATTGCTAATACCATTACTGCTACTGCTGTTGTTAAACAACTTAATTAAATCATCACTGTCACCATGTTTCTATTCTGGGAGGAACACATTACCTAAATGCAAATTCTGAATATATTAAATGTCACATGTGTAACCACAAAGGCATGAATTGCTTCCACAGCTGTAACTCCTATCTTATAGACAACATTTCACACATAATTCACAGGTTTGTTTATAATCTTCATTACAGATTTCATATTCCTGTCTCCAATGATTCATTATTTATTTGCATTAAACAGAAAGCTAAATGGAAACCTCTGCATTGTTGCTATGTTAGATTTGATGTTTTACTGTCTACAAAAAAATGACTTCAATAACAGTTGAATATTTTTGAGAGACAAATTATTGCATACCAAATGAGAACTGGTATAAATTCTGAATATGTACTCTGTAGTACCTTCCACTTCATGCTCCCATATCACATGGAAAACTACTTAAGTTCTCCAGTTTCATGATATCAGTACTGACACCAGATCAAATGTCCCAGAACTAACATCAATACAGATGTATTGGAACAACAAACATGAGCTTATGCTTCACATGTGATGAGGGAACATGGAAGGGCATAACAGCGCAATAACAACGTTGCAGAAATCTCCTTCTGTAAAGAAAACGTGTGGTAAGATGGCACAAAATAAGAAAACATAAATAACTACACATATTCATTTACTGCCATATATCAACTGCTCTTGCACTGACACAAGTTCCATGTCCTTCCCATCACTAAAGTCATTCATATTTTCTGTCCAGCACACCCAACTCTTGCAAATTAAAAATAACTTACTTTATGTAAGGAAATGTACATGACCCACTGATTCCTAGACCTCAACCTGTTAACCTCTGCACTGCATACTCCACTGTGTAGTATACTTTATGATCAAATTATGGAACATATGAACGATCCAGGAAATGAACAGAAGTGTGTATTCCTAAAAGTCATATCAAACCCATGGTGATATTAGAACCAACACAAATGTTGATACTAGAGTGAACAAACAACTGTGCATTCAAATATTTGAAAACATAATATAACGCATAACATGCAGGCCAGTTACAAACATACATATCATTAGCAATTTCAAATGAAATCTGGAATTTCTGTGGGATTTGTTATTTATTTTATCATTTAGTTAGTATCTAGATTATATAGCGTCAAATAGTAAGGTGACTGAATAAAAATTTGGAAGAAAGCAGTTATGGCGTAATCAAGATACAATCATTGCATGTACCTTAATGGGCTGAGGAAGATCACAAAATGCCTTGGTCATGATACCCAGCGTCCTGGCCAAGATCCAACAAAGCACACCCCAAACACAAATGTAGAGTGTCACCATCACCTGACCAACTTGCTTGGACATGCTCATATGGAAAGGACTATAGTCTACAAAAGAGATCCCGCTGGGAAAGCCAACAATAGGCAAAAACCAGCAGGGAAAGCAATGGCACAACTGCTGGCAGTGCAGAAATTATCGAGGTTCTTTCATACCTCACATATATGAGGAAAATATCATTCTCATTCCTGCTATACCACTTATGTTTTGTGCCCCTACAGATACCAGGAAATGGCTATAAAAATTTTACCCCTTTTCCAAAGAAATTGGTTGTACACTTGTACAGCAAGTTATTTATCAATGCATTACTACTTCTGACCCATCATGCTTGTAACAGGCAAGACAGACACAGAGATAACACTATAGGATAAAAACCAATTAAGGAGCATTAATTCTACTACTGTTTGATTTACTTTACACAATATCCTACATTCCATTGCCTTGTTAGTTTTTCAGCAACTGGTTGGTAACATACACATTTGTTGCATCACACTGAGAAGGATCAGTAACCATACCTGCAGATCTAATAGGTATGTTCTGCTGATACTCAGATCCAAAGAGTACAGAGAAATTTCAGTAACAGCTGTGCACCAAAAATATACTAATTTACCTTCCTTTAGTTCTGCATCTTTCTATAGCAGTTTTTATGGATTTGCCACAGGTCAGGCATACTGACTGCATGGTACAACTCTTGCAACACACAGGGTTACTAGTGACTGACCAGGACCCCTATGATACCCACTCACAGTACATAATCTAAAAGCATCTGAATGAAGAAAAGTAAAAATGGGGATTATATTTCAAATCTCCACTTACCATTCTGGTTGGAAACTTAGATTCACATCTACCATACAAGGACCTTACCTAGAAATGCATCCATCAATTCCTATTTGCTACAGCCTGGCTTACAGGCATCTGTAATATTCACCTTTCTCCCTTTGCCTTACTTACTTATGGAGCTGAGCCCTACTTGAGGAGAAGCCAAATCTGCAGCTACTCAAGAATTTCCCAGCATTTTATGGAATCTGAAGGTTCATTACCGTGTTCACAAGGGCTCTCCACCGGCCCCTATCCTGAGCCAGATCAATCCAATCCATACCATCCCATCCTATTTCCTTAAGATCCATTTGAATATTGCCCACCCCCCTATGCCTTGGTCTTCCCAGTGGTCTCTTTGTTTCTGGCTTTCCCACAAATATCCTATATGCATTCCATTTCTCTCCCATTCATGCTACATGCCCTGCCCACCTCATTCACCTTGACTTGATCATTCTAATTATACTTAGAGAAGAGTACAAGTTATGAAGCTCCTCATTATGCAGTTTTCTCCAACCTCCTGTCACTTCATCCCTCTTTGGTCCAAATATTCTCCTCAACACCCTGTTATCAAACACCCTCAGTCTATATTTCTCCTTTAATGTCAGAGACCAAGTTTCACATCCATACAGAACGCCCTTTGCCTAGGACTTTCAAACAACTTCTGAAATGATATCTCAGTAGATTTAAAGGATTTCTGTCATGTTGCACTTGAAGAATGTGCCATATGCTCCCTTATTTTCTCAGAAACCAAATGAAATAAACATCCAGCAAACCTTCAGGTTCCATCTTGCACTTCAATGTAGCCATAAACACTTGTATATGAAAGACATGCACACATGCACATAAATTCAAATGCAAAAGTAACTTAACTAACAATGCATAAATTTACATCACAAAATTAAGCTGAAAGAACAACTTATCTGACAAGATATGTAGCAGATATTCAGCGGTGTAATGAGGGGATGGCTAGTGGTCACTTTTCCTTTCCCCAAACACTGCAGATATTAATGCACAGATTCTCTTCCCTGTAAACAAAGACTACCTTCAAACATGCTGAAGAATATTATTGATGAGTGCTCATCTGGAATGCTGTCTATGTGCCCCTCATTAGGGCCTGAACCATTGGACGGATTTTATTTGTATATGGTATTTAAGAGTTTAACCATTGTGTGTTGGTGCTTGGTGAATATGAACATTCTAACTCACAGGTGTCCTCAGATATAAAATTGCATTCTTCTTGTAAATTGGTAGAAAAATTTTGATTAAAATTTTAGTAGCTTATGGAAACCATCTTCCTAAATCAAGTTTCATAGGTGGTATCTATATCACACACACAGTCCTATATATATTTATTTACATTTATATGATTATTATTAATTTTATTATTATTATTATTATTATTATTATTATTATTATTATTATAAAGAGTTTAATTATTACTGAAGAAAATGCCAGTTTACTAAGAGTAAATCATTACCGGTATTTATTATTTTATCCCAGATGGTGACGTCAAACTGTCTGAAAACCATTTAAATTTCTGAGAACAAGATCTAATACATGCAGAAATTTAGTAAAGATAATTTTAACGTACCTTGCAAATAGGACTGACTTAACGAACCTGCTTATAATTACCAATATTGTAGTAAACTTATGTGCTGTATGTTCTGTATCATATATTCTGTATTCTAGGTCTCGATCAACACATCGTTGGTTCAAACAGGGTGATAGTGTTAGCAGTTCGATTCCGTTGAGGCCCACACTTCTGAAACCGGAGGTTAAGATAGGGGAAAATATTTTATCCCACATCCTCACGAAAATAATCTGAAAAATATAATAGGATTTTAATCATATTTCGTAACAATGGCTAAGTTCATCAGGTTTTTTTTTCTAGTTTATGTACCAATTTAGGGTATGAAGTTCTCACAGCGGTAGTTATGAAGAGTTATATATAATGCAGTGTAGTTCGTTGAAGCTTTGCCCGCTGTCTGTTTCGTGCTGGTTTCTTACTTTGTTTAATATTCAGTTTTGAAAATGGAGGCAACATGTTCCTCTGAAACGTCGGTTGAATTTCAAAGAAACTACACGGCGTCATATCACAGAATACAAAACTTTTCTTGTTCATTTATGTCCGCAAGCACACATAATAATTCCGATATGATTGAACGGATTTAAATCACAGTTCATATTTAGGTGTTTTTCCCCTGAGGTTTATTGGTTGTGGTTTTGTTTTACCTTGTATAAACAGCATAGATGACAACATATTATGCAGTGTAAGTGTGCGTTTTCGCGCCCGCCGCCCGTCAGTCAGTCCGCACGTTTCATTTCCGAAACTAACAGGTGAATTTCGATGAAATTTTATATTGAATGTCAGGCGAATTTAATTTTTATCCATATCGACCCACCGTAGTCTGTTACACTTGGTGCACGAGTCAAACGTCATAAATTTTCTCAAAACAAGATCATCACACAAATTATTGGTGCACGATAAAATATGGATCCAATTAAGTTCCATGGGTGCCAAAAGGGGTGAGGTGGGGCAAGTCAGGCATCTGCCTCCCCCAGGACTTTCCAGAAAGGAATTATAATCGAAAGAGACAGGAATATACAAAACACTGTTACCAAACGTTAGAAGTATTTAATAAATAATTTTCTCTTCTGAATATTTCAGGACGATAGATAAAAATGGTCCTAAACGGCTGCACGTAATTTCGTAAGCAAATTTTATTTTGTCTTTCTCTCTCTCCTCCCCCACCCTCACCCCGCTGGAGAACTGTCTCCCATCTGGAAGAAATCCTTAATATTCGCAACTTTTATTCGATATATTAATAAACAAAATTATATAACGAAATATGAGAAAGAATATCACCCAGTGATACCAACATAAAGTTCTGCTCAGACATTCCCGCTTTCCTTGTGATAATGTTTCTACAGTCGCTGCAAGGAACGAGTCTATCATTTCTCATTTCTTGGAGCAATGCAATGGGAGGAAGGCTCTTCTTGCTGGTCACATCCTTGCATTCGGTCGCTTTATTTCCATAGTATAGGAATGAGTGAACAAGTCCGTGAATGACTCGTCGTCAGTAGTTGCTTATAATCAGTCTAGGACTAAAATCATCATTCCCCAATGCGCTGAGGAATTTTGGGGGCAAACATGGATTTGAATAAGAGTGCAATACAAGATTTGCTGGATGGTAAGTAATGCATGATTTTTTTTAACTTCATTTCTCTTTGGTTTTAATCAACGGTGCACATGCTTCATTTAATCTACTCCGTAAGATCCCTCTTCATGGATTTTGTCTACATATAAGACAGAAAGATATGCATATATATATATATATATATACTTTGGGTGGGTTCAAGTCATGTCCCCAGCGCTTGAGCAGTCCCTAGTGTAATGTGCTTATTCTGTATCGATTTCTGTAATTTTATGACCATAACGGGTTGAGAATATAAAATCAAGTATCTGGTTTCCCCCTTGAAGATGGCCATTTATGAACTAAACATGTCTGGGTTTGAATGATATTTAATCAGCATAAGAAAATAAATTATATATACTTAGATGGCCATTTAACACATTATTTTAGAAGGTCGCGGGTTCAAGTCCCGATGAGGTCATTAGATTTTTTTCAAATTACCTAATCCTTCCAGCCTTACCTACAGTTTTGCATGAGCGTGAAACTTGGTCTCTCACATTATGGGAAGAACATAAACTGAATGTGTCTAAGAACAAAATTGCTGAAGAGAATGTTTGGGTCCAGGACATGAAGTGACAAGAGACAAATAAATTGTGTAATGGGAAGCTTCATAATTTGTGCTTTTCGCCAAATATTATTACAAATGTTCAAATCAGGGATGGATGAGACTGGAAGGTCATGTAGCACATAAGGGTGAGAAGTGCAAACGAAGTTTTGGTAGGAAAACCTGAAGAAAGGAGACCGCTACAAAGACCTAGGTGTATATTGGAGGATCTTCAAACAGAATCGGTGGAGGTGGACTGGATTCATCTGGTTCAGGATAGAGACCAGTTGGAGGCTCTTATGAATACGGTATGAACCTTCGGGTTCTTGAGTAGTAGAGCAGATGCTAGCTTCTCAAGAGGGGCTATGGTCAACGAAGTTCTTCGAATGGGGGACAGAGCGGACCCTGCAAAGCCGTCCTTTGCAACAGAAATATCGTCCTAATTGCGCGTCGTAACTTAAAGGTAAATTTAGCCCCTGTGCTTAATTATGCCATGAAGACATATGGGGGAGTGCAGATGTAGCTCCGTCGTTCTTCACCGTGGCTGTAAATAAAGGTGAGTGATCAGCTTCACCTCCCGGCCACTTCATTCCCGGTTACAGTAGCCCCCGTACCCACTGGCTGGGCATTAGAGCCGGTCTTGATCTTATGGAGAAGAGGAAATTCTTTTACCCCTGCCGGGATTCGAACATCGATTCCTCGGTCGTCCAGCCGTAGCCTGGTCGTTGTACCGGCTGAGTTATCCCGGCGCTCTATGGCTTGTAACACTAAGTCTAATCGAAATACTCTCAGAAATTTCTGAGGCATGCATTTACACAGCCTACTTGTAATGCGTTATCATTATGAGCTTTGTGCAAATACTCTGCGAAGCAGAGAGTTCCTCAGCTATTCACGAGACAAGAGCTCTTATCTGCAGGCTTACATCCACCATCGAACGATTCCCGGCCAAATGGAACGTTTGAGGGTTATATGCACAGTTTTCCATTTGCATCCAGTTTCAGCAACACTGTACACGGTTCTGTGCTATGGCCTCCGCACACAGTTCTACATTAGCTAGTTGCGGGGTTGCAGTGACGTCAGGACCCCGTTACCTAGCTTCCGGTTTACAATTGCAGTTGGTCTCTTTTGTCATAATTTTACATTTTTTATATCTAATTATTTTAAACCGGTTATTACATACGTCCAGGTCCGAGGCGTCTTGAAAATGTTCGTAACTAGCTTATTTTTTTATGGCGAGGAGTTGTTAGCCCCACGCCTAACCCCCAATTTGGAGAACCACCCCTTGTCGGCTTTCCGCGACTGATCATTCAATATATTCGCAGCTTCCCTCCATACTTGGAGGGCGTCTCCTCCATCCGAAAACTGAGGACGCGACATGCCATGGTGACAAGAGACCCACCTAATCAAGAGGAGATTGAACTCGGGTAATGCTTGCCACCATTCAGTCCAGAACCTTTTGTCTTCTCGTCTGCTGTCCAAAAACATAAAGATTAGAATATAGAAAACTATAATTTTGCCGGTGGTTTTCTATGGGTGTGAATCTTGGTCTCTGATATTAAGGGAGGAACATAAACTGAGGGTGTCTGAGAACAGGGTGTTGAGAATATTTAGACCGAAGAGAGATGAAATGACGGGAAGTTGGAGAAAACTGCATAATGATGAGTTTCATAACTTGTACTATTCTCCAAGTATAATTAGAATGATCAAGTCAAGGAGGATGATATGGGCAGGGCATGTAGCACGCATGGAAAAGAAGAATGAATATAGGATATTGGTGGGAAAGCCAGAAGGAAAGATGCCACCAGGAAGACCAAGACGTAGGTGGGTGGACAATATTCAAATGGATCTTAGAGAGATAGGATGGGATGATATGGATTGGATTGATCTGGCTCATGATAGGGACCAGTGGAGGGCTCTTCTGAACACGGTAATGAACCTTCGGGTTCCAAAAAATGCTGGAAGTTCTTGAGTAACTGCACATTTGCGGCTTCTCAAGAAGGGCTCAGCTCCACGAGTGAGTGAGTTATTACATATGAGCGCTGATACGAGGTATCATGAAATCGCGGCCAGATTGTAGAAATACCGGCATCACATTGTGTGTGTGAAATCTCCTTATTTTATTCCAACAACACACGTTCGTCGTTTCTTACAACATGTTTCGATAATTTTGCAGCGTCATGTTGTGTGTGAAAATACGAGTCCGTTGTCTGGAATTCAATTACGTCAATTGATGCCAACAAACTGGATCGCATCCAGCAGAGGTTTGCGGCCCTCTGTTTTAATCGTTTCTTTCCTCAGTCCATTACAATTATTCTCTTGCTCCGGAGGAGATAAAATTGCACACACACTACGTGTTAGGAGACATCGCCTCAATGTTCTCTTTCTTATTCAAGTTTATTTTGGTTTGAAATTCTACCCTTCTGCTTTGGAAATTGTTGGTCTTCGGGTTCCTGCATGGTATGTTAGAGACTTTTCATTGTTTAATGTCTGCTCCTCATGAAAAATTGTTCCTCTGCTAGGAACTGCTAATGTTGTTTGCAAGGGCGTTGACGTATTGTTTCATCAACAGAATTTTTGGTCCAAAGACGTCAACGTCCCTACAAACAATATTAGCAGCAGAAGCGCATCTGGCAGAGGGGCAAGTTTTACTAACAGAACAGACATTGAACATAGGAAAGTCTCGGGTATATCGAACAGTTACCCGAAGGCCAACAATTTCCAAAGCAGAAGGGCAAAGTACAGAACCAGGATAAACTTGAATAAGGAAGAGCGCATCAAGATGATATCTCCTCTTTTGCAAGGTGTGCAATTTTAATTGTTATAAAACAAAATCGTAACAGTAATCTACTTGAGGAAAAAACGTTTAAAACAGAGAACCGTAATTTTCTGCTGAATGCGTTCTAGTTTGTTTGCATTTGTTGACGTAATGGAATTCCAAACTACTGAAGCATATTCAACCTTAGATCTAATTAAAGTAAAGTATAATATGAACATGCATCCAAGGGTTGAACAATTAAAGGTGATACTGCGAATTATACCTAGCATCTTAATACAGTGTGAAAAAATAAAATTAACAGGATCGTGAAAATGAAGTTTAGAGTCAAGGTATACGCCCAAGTCTTTCACTGAATAAGTTCGAGTTATAGTAAAATGAAGAAGTTTGTACTCGTATATCAAATAGTTAGTTTTCCTGGAGAACGTTATAATAACAATAATAATAATATTCTTTCTCGCCTAAAAATGGCATAGCCACTGCAAATGCATTTATTTTACTTTTCTCGCCCATAATGATAACATGATTTTTATGAAATTATTGTTATTACGATTAAAATTATAGTTATTANACAAAGAATTTCATTTAATTAATATTTTTATTAGTGGTGGCAATAGTAGTAGTAGTAGTAGTAGTAGTAGTAGTAGTATGTATGTATGTATGTAAGGGGTGGGCCATAGAAACCGGCCCCCGCACTGCTACCTTCAATGATCTATTGTGCTTCCTTCTTGGATTTAGTAGTAGTAAATAATAATAATAAAATAAAATTCTTATTTATTTAGGTGCTTAAACAGCACAAAGGCTAATTGTAAGATTAGCACGAGCAAGGAAGGAAACAAACACACAAACGAAGGCAAAAGAAAAAAAAACAAGACAAGTTGCATCATTTAGACAACAATAAAATTGTAATAAATATAACCGCGTCAGCCATTATGTGATTGGAGAAACATAATAATGGTGATGATAGAAGTCAACTGTTCATAGCCCCAGAGGTGTGCAGAGGTCAGCGATGTACAATCCACTGGCACTGTCATTAATGATCTGTGTGTCGTAGTTAAAGAGGAAGTTAGGATTGGATCGAGTGACGATAGGCATGCCACATTAGTTGTATTAATCCCATTAAAGGAAACTCACCAACAAACAAACTCCGTGGTTTTATTTATTTAGAGATACATTCTGAAATTCTATACACATGAGTATCACATCTGATATAACTGGAGATTTTATTTATTTTCATGAAAGTGTGATGGGTAATTTAAACACTCGCCGATCACGGTAGCCGAGCGGTCTAAGGCATGCACTGTCTTCGCTCGCTCGGAAGCCGGGATCGTGGGTTCGAATCCTACGCAGGGCATGGATGTTTGTGTGCGTTTTTCTGTGTTTGTCAACAGGTAGAGGCCTTGCGACAAGCTGAAAGTAGGCCCAAGGAGTCATATCGTATGTGTAAGATCGAGAAAAACCGAAGTGAACGGAGTTCATGGAAGTAGGCCTAGGCCCACTGGGGCTGTATATAAAACGCAATTCAGAAGTTTGAAAATGTTTGTTAATGTGTGCTGCCTGATGACGGCTTTATAAGCCGAAACATGGCGCACACTGTCATACCATTAAGATCAATAAACTTATTATAAACGGTAAATGTGAACGAGATTTTGATAGTTGTTGTGTTGAGACGAAAAAGCAGTAACGAAATAACTGTTGTGTGTTTACATCATCCTCAATTCCTTATCTCTCGGAGGTTGTTCCAAGTGTTCTTAGGTAATCCTCTCGAGTTTACACATATTTAGCCAAGCAATAGGATCTGCGTAAATGGACTAGTGAACCCCCGTTGAAAATAATTCGCAATCGCGAGTGTTCTGTATTCTACCCAACTTCTTGCACATACCATGATATCATTCATAAAATCAAATCTTGTATCGTATAGTTGCAAATTGAAGAATGTGTGTCAATCAAAGTCGAGATACAAAACGAGAAGGGAAAGCACAGTAACAACATAAAACAGACAAGGAAAAATGGAAATAGAGGAAGTCACTCAATAGGCCGCGCCATAGCTCAAGCGGTTAGTCGCTGGCTTTCCACTGCTACGGCCCGGGTTCGATCCCGGGGTCTGGTCAAGTGGGATTTGTGGTGGACAAAGTGGCGCTGGGGCAGGTTTTCTCCGAGTACTTCGGTTTCCCCTACCAATCTTCATTCCACCAATTGCTCCACAATCATCCTCACCTATCATCTGGGGCTGGTACAATAGGCCAGAAGTGGCCGCAGTACAAGGGACTTAGTCCCACCCCACTAGCAATAAAAAAAAAGTGACTGCATAATTAGTAGTGCCTGGGCGTTGGTTGATATGGATGTTTATAAGCTTCTACGCGTATCTGACAATATACACATCGATAGATGCCCGAAACTAAGAGTAATACACAAAAACAGGCCGCCCAGCAAAAACGTGAATGCCTTAAGCCGAGCGCAAAGGAAGCTTTGACTGGCTACCTTGCGGAAGTCTGCGCTATCAAGAGATATACATATGACGTAATCGGTTTCCTGTGTATGCATGGCTGTAGGTGGAGTGTCTAAAGAAATTAAAATACAGATTTTTCTTTCAGTATTTACGCCTGACTATATACAATATGCCTGTCACGGTAGCCGAGCGGTCTGAGGCATGTACTGTCTTCGCTCGCCCGGAAGCCGGGATCGTGGGTTCGAATCCCACACAAGGCATGGATGTTTGGTGTGTGTATGCGCTTATTCTGTGCATGTGTGGTCCTGTGTTTAGGTAGGGGCCTTGCGACGAGCTGATCACCCGTCCAAGGAGTCCCACCGTCTGTGAAAATGATCAATGAAACTGAGAAATCAGCTCTGTGCTCTGAAATGGGAGCAAGAAGAAAGAAAAAATATATAACATAACAATTCACTAACATGAACATTTCAGAATAGACACATTTCCAAAATAATATTTTATACTAATATAAAACAAGATGTTTAATTATTAAGGTGACTTACACTACATCCAGTCCACCAACTGTCAATATTACAGATGAGTCAAAATGGTCGCCTGGGAGACAGGAGCAATAGTTTGATCTGATGACCTATCGATAGGGCAGATTCGCATAAAAAGGTAAAGTTGTCCTTGTGCTTAACTACTTAAGCACTATGCCATGAAGGCGTAAGGGGGAGTGGATGTATAGATCCACATTTTCTTGACCTAGCCACTAGTTGAAGGTGAGTGGTCAGCTTCAAGCCCTGGCCGCTTTACCCCAGGGCAAAGAATCCCCGGTACCCATTGGATAGGAGATTGGGTGGAACCCAGAGCCGGTCTGGAAGACTTGGAGAGGAGCAAACTTTTTATTCTATCGGGACTCGAACTCCGACCCCTTGGTCGTCCAACCCGTAGCCAGTCGCTATACCGACTACGCTATCCCAGCTCAACTACTGTATTAAAACGAATAAAGTCATTGTTATAGTTAGTAACAGAGGTTATGGATCGTTGAAGGTCTAGGCCTACCCCTTATGCATTCATTCTTTCATTCTCTCATTATTTATACTAATTGAGGTATATCGCCGGTCACGGTATTCGAGTGGTCTAAGGCATGTACTGTCTTCGCTCGCTTTGAAACCGGGATCGTGGGTTCGAATCCCGCTCAGGGCATGGATGTTTAGTTTGTGTGTGTGTGTGTGTACGTTTTTCTGTGTTTGTGTACAGGTAGAGGCCTTGCGACGAACTGATCACCCGCCCAAGGAGTCCTACCGAATGTGTAAGATATAGAAAAACCGAAGTGAACGTAGAAGTTCATGGAGGCAGGCCTAGGCCCACTGGGGCTGTAGTGCCAAGGGAAGAAAAAACCCTGATCAACTCCCGCACAGAAAACACCACTCCCCTGTTGCTGTTCAATTGTGCATGTTAGGAACCTGTTGCCTAGCAGCGAGCGTTGTTTACAGTTATTACTTATTGCTGAACTGCTGTGTATATTTTCCTGTCCCCACAGATATGGTACAGTTCCTTGGAAAAACCCTTGTCGGAGAATCTCTGTCCCGAAGAGCTGAAATGTTTCGGACTGGTTTGTTGCAGCGTCTGAAGCATTATATTGAAATAAACGGTAAGTTAGAAACCAATTAAGCAGTAATTATCAAACACATAGAGGAGATACAAATATTTGCGCTTCCGCCTATCATGCTATTGAAAGTCCGGGCTTATGTAAGCCTATTCTACGTTTAGAAAATACTAGAGGAAAGGAACCATATATGAAATCTCATTTGTATATTTTAGAAGAATATCAAAATAGATGTTCAGACCTTGTTCGGACTGGTTACTAAATCCGCTGATAGTTTAATTTGTATTCTCGAAGTAACCCTCTCCCACAGCCCGGAAAATGAACTTAGAAACACTTCCAGAATTTGAAGAAGTCGTGTATTTTGATGAAGGTTATGATATTCATCGTTGCGATCCGTCTGAAGATCTATGTTTATCGCAGTAGCTCCCTCATGTATGTATTTCTGATATAAGAGAAACAATGTTGTTGGCTTTTTGGCCTTTTTAGCGTATTCCAGGTGCCTATGTTATACATTCTTTCCAGAAGTCCGTAAGTAAGCGTCGGCCATGTACGCATACAACATGCGTACAACATACAACACCCGCAGCCAAAAAGGGAACACGCATCACGAGACACGATACACACGGTATATAAGAGGAACGACTCCCATAGTGGAGGAACCATGCGCGGGTTTTGAATTGGGACAGATAAGATGAATATCTTAACAAGATTTTAGTATACAAAAAATTTATTATAATTGACGAATATTTTAAAATACTTTTTAAATAATTTTACAATGACATAATGGCATGCAATGCATGGAGCACCTGATGATGGCACTATGGTGCCGAAACATGTTGTGAGGTGACAGGTAAAAGTGTATGCACTGCAAGACGGACACTGTATATATATCATGGACGAAAATCAGTGCAACAGGACGCTAAAATACAACAGTACGCATATATTGTTGGGTGAGAACATTAAGGGAATAAGGATGAATATTCGGGATGGTGTACTCCATAATGTAGTACGCTAAATTACCAACGACGTCATTTGAGGTTTATTAAGCCTACTTCAAATCAGGATAGGTCAGTCGGTAGAGCGACGGCCTATGGGCTGGTCGGCCGGGGTTCGTATCCCGGCAAGAGTAAGATTTTCTCTTCTCCACAACATTCAGACCGGCTGTGGGGATCACCAAACCTCCTATCCGAAGGATACCGAGGGCGTTTTCCCTGGGGGTAAAGCGGCCTGAGCGTGAAGCTGACCATTTACCTATATCCAGTGCTGACGTCAAGAGTGGTGAGGTATATCTCCACTTCCCCATACGTCTCCATGGCACAATGCTTAATTAATTAATCAAAGGGACAACTTTACCTTTTACCTTAATTGAAGATGTGAATAATGAAATTCAGATTAGTGAAAACCTCCGATACGGAATTTCAACGAAATCTGTGAAAGTGTTTATGGGATACATGGAATGTTCCACTATGATATTATGCAAAAGAAGCTTTATTATGGTTCAATGTGGCTGAAAATTTGAACTTTTTTTTCCATTGGCTCCACAAACCGCCTTGGGCCCTGGCCTCTGATTATCATATTATAGACGGTAGGACTCCTTGGACGGGTGATCAGCTCGTCGCAAGGCCAACACAAACACAGAATAAACACACACATACAACAAACATCCATGCCTTATGTGGGATTCGAACCCACGATCCCGGCTTCCGAGCGAGCGAAGACAGTACATGCCTTAGACCGTTCGGCTACCGTGACCGGCGAAAACTGGAACTAGCAAACAAATTTCAGTGAGAGTATCCGACATCCAATTTAAGTGAAAGTGTCCTATATAAAATTTCAGTGAAAATCTCCGATATGAAATTTTAACATCTGTGGAACAGTTTGTGAGATACATGAAAATGACTGATTTATGGCTATATGTAAATCGAGCGTTATTACAAGTCAATACGGCTGAAAATCGGAAATTTGCTTCTAATGACAGTGGGTGTCTGATATCGATGTTTAAAAATATAGATGTTTAATGATAGAGGCTTCATTGCGGATCAGCTGGGAGTGGGA
Organism: Cryptotermes secundus; assembly: GCF_002891405.2. Lineage (NCBI taxonomy): Eukaryota > Metazoa > Arthropoda > Insecta > Blattodea > Kalotermitidae > Cryptotermes > Cryptotermes secundus. The sequence goes on from NW_019736398.1 coordinate 20,088, forward strand.
ATTGCACTGTTACTTCTGAAGGAAGACCCCCTCTCCGAATTCAAATAATATCTGTTCAATGGCTTATGCGATATATGGACAGCTCAATCTATGCCCATATGTAAAGCAGACTTCATTATGGATCAGTATGGCTGAAAGTCTCAACTGCTCAACAACCTTTAGTGAAAATATACTATATCGAAATTTAAGAAAATCTGTCCAACAGTACAGGCGCTGGGACCAGGTCACAAGCAGACAGATGGCCAGACATATAAGTCCTCCAAATAAGTCGTTCTCTCTTACTTTGCAAAGAGCATGTAAAAACTAAATATGGGTGGGACTAAAGGAATACTTATTTTTTTTAAAAAAACATTATATTAGTACTGGGAAAAGTTCGCGGGAGCGTGAAACGGAATATTATCCTGGATACAGTGTCGAGGAGGAGAATGTACTGATTTTTACCGTTTTTATATGTATCTATTGCAGCAGTGTATCTCAAAGTTTCTTTTAGTGGAGTCCTTTTAGTTTTGAAAAAAAAATGACATAAAAAAATGCAAATATTAAACATTAAACGTACTAAAGCACATTTACGTTAATCTAAAATCAGAGGAACTTCTAATTGAAATTAATTTCAGTAGACCTAATATACTTTGACTCTCATTTTTAACCACTGGCCCACACACGGTTTTGTAAATACAGTTTACCAGTGTCAATGTCAATGAATTGTATTGCACAATTAAACACATTATTCTTCAAGAATTCAGTAAAATAGATGGTCTTCATTAAAGGTCTCCGCGAATCTCCTGGAAGGGTTCCAAGAAGTAAAGTTTTTGAACGCCATTTCTAGAATCAAAGAAGTTAAGAGATTTTACACAGAGACTTCTAATGAAGATTCTGATTTTACTGAATTTTTAAACAAATAATATTTTTAATGATGTGAGGCATCAATGACGCCCCATTTTCTTTCTTCCTCGCCATGCTTCATGTTCAAACAACTCCCTGACCTCCATTTCTCTTTACCTTTATCTATTTTATACCTTCATCTCCCATATTTTCTCTTGTATTCCTTTCCCATCTCATTTGTATTTTCATGCAGTATTGATATATTTCCCTTATCTAGCGACAGAGGCAGTTTAGATTTTCTCGTGTACCCTAGAAAGGGGGGGGGGCACGCGGTAGCGTAGTTGGTTGAGGGGCTATGCTACAAGCCGGAAGGTCGCGGGTTCATATCCCGATGAGGTCATTGGTTTTGTTTCAGTTGACGTAATCCTTCCAGCCGCACTAGGCCCTGGGGTTTACTCAGCCTCTAACAGAAATGAGTACCAGGAAATAATTAAATAATTTTCCTGGGGAGTAAAGTGCGAACGTCACGTAAGGCTGACAACCCTACTGCCATCTTTGAGCCGATTGTCTAGATAGTGTGGGACCCTCAGGGTCCCTATCCCTGGTACAGGGATAGCTTTACTTTTTTTTTTTTTTACTTTTACTTATCCTAGAAAGGTGGGAGATAATTTGGGTTTCACTCTGTATCCAATCAACAACAGAGAACGGCCTGGATATCCCTTCTATGTAAGCAACAGCAAAAGATTCTTTGGAGTTTGCCCCATCCTAGCAAGTCAGAAGATAGTTTGGGTTTCTCCTTTTGTCCTGGTAACAGCAGAAGATAGCTTGAGGTAGTTTGGGGTTTAACCCATATCCTGGTAATGTCAGGTAGTCTGGAGTTTTGCTTATGGTATTGACAGAAGATAGTTTGGGTTTTACTCATATCCTGATAATGGTAGAAGCTAGTTTATATATTCTCTGTATCCTAGCACAGCAGATGATGATCTGATGTTCCCCTCAAAACTTAGCAACTGTTGCAGTGTTTTCATGATCCCAGTGCCTGGTATAAATAAGTTGACTTGAACTGGAACCTATGAACAAACCATAACATTTAACACATTTTTTGTCGTTTTCTCTCCAAGAGGAATACGTGTGACCTCTAACATTTTTTCTACAACACGCAATATTGGTGGAAATGGAGTGGACAGAAGTCGATTACCATATAGAGTGACCTCAGGTAGTGGAAAGTGTCCAACATGATTGCAATGTAATCCAGTACAAAAATGTTTCTTGTATAGGTAATAGCAGTAACTTGGAAGAAGACTATGAGGAGCCTCCAACAGATGTAGTCAGCCGATCAACATCTTCCTGCTCCAGTTCTGGAAAATGTGAAGATAGTTTCAAAGTTACCTTTAGTTCACTTAAAAAGACAACTGTAAAATGTGGACCATTGTGGCACAAAAGAAAAAGCATTTTCTTCAATCAGTGGCCAAGATATTGGACAGGGATCTATGAACATTTTCTTCTCATGTATGCTTCACAGCATGATGTGAAGCCATGTGTTTCTGTGAATATACAAGGTTTTGTAGCTCGGCCTGAGGTCAGTTCTAACAAGAACTGCAAGAACAAGGATGCAGCATTTGAAATTGTGTGTCCAGGGAAGAAAGATTACCAGGTATGGTATATAAACAAGCACTGATGACTTATTTTTGTTGTAGCAAAGGCCCCCAGGAATGATCTTGTTATGTATGAAGTAGGAAGACCTTAAGGAAGAATATGCTGCACTTAATTAGGAGGATTGGTCTAGCTGGAGAAAGACATCCAACAGGAGAATGTATAGATTATCAAGGATTCTGAATTAAGCTTTGATCTCTGCACACACACACAAAAATATCTATACCTACAACAGAGAAGAAACTAAATGTGGTACTCTAAACGAGTCCGGTTCCTTTGCCCTGGACTATCAATATATGTATTTGTGCATAAACGCCCTGCATTTCAATGCATTAGGTGCAACGGTCATCAAGTTTTCTGATTCAATCGGTATAAATATTATAATACTGAACTGTCATTCTTTTGTTGATCTGGCTAGTGTTCTTCCAGCTGATGAAATATTATTTTTGCTCCACTCTCAATGGAACCACCGTACCTAAATGTCTTAGTATCAGCCCCTGCTGGAGAGGCAGTGGAAACCGACTAGATGCAAATGAAGGAAGGTTCACATTGTTAATTTTTTTTTTCAGTGCTATAACCGTGTGCTCTTAAGTAAACTAAATTTGCCTTTAATATTCTACTTTTCTTAGTACTTAACGGTATATTTGTTGTAATAATTTTGATACATTCCTTGATATAATTGCTTTTTAACAATAAGAGAAGTAAATTGAAACAATTTTTGATGATACATAACTCATTGGAGATGTATAGTTCATGTCACTGTAGCAGTAAAGATACAAATTGCAGCATTAACAGAATGTCAAGACACACAAGACCAGCAAGTGCCATAAAGTAACAAATAATCTCCTTCTACATAATTATGCTCAGTACTCAAGAAGTATATTAGAATTCTAAAGTTAATTTAAAATCACGAACAAATGGGGAGTAGTTATCAGGATAGCTTGTTATAAGAACATTTAAACGTATATCATTAGCGTTAGTAAGAGCAAGTGTGAGAAGTGCCCTATGTGAAAGAAGAGTTGTTGTTCTGCAAAGACACAGAAAGCAGGAAGCGGCATGTGTATAATTTTCTTTAAATTCGTTACAGTAAGTAACTGGAAAGTGAGTTACCATTAATACTTAAGGTTATTAAAATTACATATATTCAAGCAATGGAAAGAATTCGCATAAATGTGGGGATGGCAATGCTGGAGACTTTCCCTCATACCTTTAATCATATTCCACTCCAGCCCCTCTGATTTACACTAACAAACCCAGAGCATTTGTGAGTAGTGAATGCTAATGAGTGTTTGAGTGGACAGAGTGACTAAATGTTCAGAGTGTTGATACATGCGACTTCTTTCCATGGCATCACATGACATAACTGCCTAGTAACTATGCATATAATGATGATAACAACAACAACAACAGTAATAAAAATATTTAATTCTTAGCATTATGTAGGGTTGCACTCTGTTCACTTTCTCTGGTAACAGAATCTTATCAAATTTACAAACATTCAGATGTATGTAAATATGACATACGTTATTTAAACAAAAAACAACTGTGTCACAACTTCAATAAAACAATTATTGTATATAACGTGTGGGCTTCACCTTGAGTAAATCAACAATTTAAAGAGAACAACAGATGTGTTTCTACTTCAGTAAATCAACTGTTGGCATATAAGAAGTTACATGCAGAATTCTCTTTACATGTCCACAAATATAATGTCTTATTATTCTCATAACAGCACTGTTTTCCTTTCAGTTTATTGCACGAACTGTGAAAGACATGCACCAGTGGGTGGCTGCTATTTGTCAGGCAAGTATTCAGCACATCCGGCACTCAGATCCTCTATTTCCTCATTGTACTCAGTACAGACCTGTTCTAAGAGATGAAATTTATGATGATGCTGCCTCGGAAACACAACTTTATGGAGAGAGTGAAGACATTTATGAACTTCAGGAACCTGATGAAGAGGAATTTTATCAAGACATTTCAGATGGCTGCCAGAAAAATTTAGTATTAGAATCAAAGCCTGATTTTGAGGTGAGACCTGCAGAAAAAGGCCCTCCATTACCACCTCGGCGATGTCCTCCCTCTGCCTCTCAGGATTATCTGTCAGACCGAGACTCTATATATGATGATGTTGTTTCAAACCAACACAGTGAATATCTAGACATGGCTGTTGTAGGCCTAGAAGGGAGCCATACCCTAGCAGAATCAGGTACAGATGTAAACAAAGAAGAGAGATGTTCATGGGTACAACAAAATATACCTATAGGACAAACAAAGGCACAGCCACAGCTATTTGTGAAACATGAAGTGCAGAATGATGATAAAGAAGAAATTTATGATGATGTTGGAATTACTGAGGAACTCCCCAAGGAAGTAAACTTACCCATTTTACAACAGAAACTTTGTGTGGGAAATGTAGGTGGTATACAGAACCGTATCAGAGAACTTGAGGCATCTTCTTCCAATGGAGTTCTACCTATAGGTGGCCACCGCCCTAACCCTAAAACATCAAAACAAATCCAATATAACATCAGTACCACCTACAAATCAGTGAACAACAGTGAGGAAGACACAGTATCCTCTTTACCTCAAACTCCAACAGCCTGTCACAACTCCAAATACAACATTTCTAATCAAATTCAAACAGATACAAGAACAGTGTTCAAGCATATGAGGAACACACAGGATGAAGCTAAAATCTTTTCCCCCAGAGCTCCATTTACCACTGAACGACCTGAAATTCCGCCTCGTTCTTATCTCAAGCGATAGCAGCTTTATGACTGCTTATTTTTTTCTAGATCAAAGCTTTAATATTGACTGTTGTACAGGATTTCAAAAGACACTTTTAATTTGTAAATATATTTTGTTGGCCACAAGATAATATGCATGTAAATGTAAAAAATTATCACACTAGAAATGTATTGATTTTCTTACAAGAATTAAATTTATGAAAATAGCATGAGATTTACAGAGTAGAAATTGTGTGTGTCTAATAAAATATACATCCAGAAACCACTAATATAAGCTTGGCCATAGGATATGGGTTCACAAGTATTTTCTTCTTTGCTATAATATATGTAAACTGTGACAACTGAGTTAACATTGTGAACAGCAAAGGACTGATGGCAAGAGTTTGATAATTGACAGAGACACAATAATTCTTCATCACAATATTGACAATGAATCCAGGGAGTATCCAGTCTCTTATCCAGTGGCTGTTGTATCCAGTTGGGTTGTCCCTCTGAAATAAAGTATTTGTAGTGTGCAGCTGAACACTTTTACTTCTACCTAGTGTAAAATTTAATAAGGGATGTATTGTGTTATATTGACAAATATGCATGAAACAGTAATCAAATAGGTAAGAACTTGACAAAATAATCATTCTTACTAAACATTGCATGCTATATGACTATAAACTTCTATACAGTTAGTATATAGGCTTCATTATTGGTTTTTTTTTTACATGGCATTATGTAAATGTTCTGTTTGAATGACACTTTGTGCCTTCCTATTAAGGCTTAAAAATCTGTAAGTTCAGGTGTTCGGAATGTGAAGGTACATACGTATGTAACTAATTAAGGTATTTGTTATTTCTAATAATCATTATTCTAGTGTTATACGAAAAGAAACTGAAATTTTTGTCTACAAGGACAATTATTTAATTCCCATAAACACTAGTATGGACATTAAAAGTTAAATAAATTCATTACAGATAACAGTCAGTCATGTATTTATTTTAATCTGCATAGTTTATTTTTGTTCACATTATTATCATAAAATAAACTGTTATAAGAAACAAAATAGGTCTCAAATAGTTACACAGGTTTAATGAAAAATCACAATGCCATTTGTTACATCTAAATACTTTCAAACATGCCCAGTGTGAGCAAACAAATGTTTTGGCAGATTTCAGTTAAAAAGCCATTTAAGAGGTTAAGAAATGCTTGTTAGTATTCCCAGCATGACTACTATTATAAGATACAGCAGAATCTGACCAACACCAAGTGATTAATGTCACACTAGATAGAAAAGATTATTTATGTCATATAAATGTGAAGGAGCTGGGGTAGCATAGTCGGTATAGCGACTGGCTACAGGCTGGACGACTGAGGGGTTGGAGTTCGAGTCCCGCTAGGGTCAAGAATTTTCTCTTCTACAAATCGTCCAGATGGGCTCTGGGGTAAACCCAACCTCCTATCCAATGGAAACCGGGAGGTCTTTCCAAGGGGGTAAAGCAGCAGGGGCGTGAAGCTGACCACTCACCTCCAGCTAGTGCTGAGGCCGTGAAAATGTGGATCTATACACCCACCCCCCATAAGCATTCATGGCATAGTGCTTAATTCGTTGTGCACATGGACAAATTTACCTTTTACTTTTACATGTGATGTGGCAGCAAAAAGATTATATACAATTGAGAATTCTGTGGAGATGTAAATTGTATCATCTGCTGCCTCTACCATTACTATTAAACTTCTTCTTTCCTACATGTTTTTATGTAACAAAGCTGTCAGAATCGAGACTATATAGTGTCAATGATAGGATATGTTAGGGGGTTGCTACAGGGAGGGTAGGCAACCCACGAATGCCACCATTAACATATAATTATACAGGTTCCAAGGGATAAGCGTAACACACAATTTGTAATTATTTACAAATATAGTTTACATACATACACAAAATACAATGTTGTAGAATTCACCATCATTTGATCACTTAATTTTACAGGCTTTGCCTAACCTGTACATTCATTGTGCTTGGGTGTGGGTTGATGGCTACTCAATAAAACTTTACTGAAGCTGTCATTCTGGAAGGATTGAGTGGCTGGCTTGTTGTTCTGTAGTTTAAGTTACTGTTAGAAACAAGCGATACTAATGCAAAGAGTTGAAGGAAATAATCCATGGTGCAACTGCTTCTTGACAAAGATATCGACAAAACTACTGCGTCTTGTGGCAGTGGATTCATCTTATCACGCAGAACTCTACACTGGTTGCTCTCTACATGATATGTGAACTATGATCTCTGTACTATATTGATGTGATACACTTTGTCTTTTCAAGACTTGACATGCAGGGGCTGCAAGGTTATTCTTGTCGGCAATTTCATCCCTTTTGTCAACATTAATTCTCTCTCATTGCTTGTAATCTTGCCTGTGTGCTGTTGTAATTTCCTTATGCCAGCACGTTCATCAGCTTCTACCAATCTGTGTTACTGCAACTAACCTGTTGTAAGGGTTGTTGAATGAGAACTGTTGAAGCTGTCATAATATAGCAAGTTTGTTTTGCCTCAGGTGTTATGTCACCTGTCAGCCATTGTAATAAATCTGTAAGGGAATCTAATTATACTATACAAGAAAAATCATTATGGCTGCAGTGCATAACAGGATGATTAAAAGAAAACCTATCCCAGTGCCCAATTGTCCAACACAAATTTCACATGTCCTGAACTGGAATTGAATATGGGCTACCATAGTGGGAATTACATGCATTGATTCACTTGCAGTTTCTATTAATTATGCACATAATTTATATTAAAACTTTATTAAAATAATATTCATTTCACTTTAGTAAAAAGAATATTAATATGAACACCAGATATGAGTTTCTGTCATGTCAGTATGGAACTTCTGAGTTTATTTAGAAAATTCACCATTCTCAGCTCTAAAAGATTATTTGTCAACTTTACTGCCTGTTCTCAGTTTGGTTTAAATAAAGCTCAATTCTATTTTCTTATGAAATTTATCTTCATACTGACAGTTGGTACATAACATAAAATATGGACTTCATAAACAATGAAGAAGTTTATTTAAAATATTTTCAGTATGGCTAACAAAACAAAGTATAAGGAATCGCTATTTCAGACCCTGTGCTGTGTTATTTGTATGGTGACTGTCTTGCCACAACAGTTTAGAACTGTGAGCATAATATCAAAAATCGAACTATAGAAAGCAATGTCAAACGCAGGAGGAAATTTTTTAGATAGGTGCATGGATCAGTAAGTGAGTGGGGCATATGGAGTCAGAGCTACCCGAGAATTGAGGGAGTTTTATAAAATCCTTGATTTGGTAGCAAGTGTTAAAAGAAGAACACTGGAGTAGTTGGGGTATGTAATCAGAAAGGATCATACAAAAGTGGTGAATATATTTTTTGAAAGAAGGTCATGAAGTGGCTCCACTGTGGTCAGACCAACTAGAGATGTTGCTGTAGTCTTACTCCATTTCAAGGACACAGTGATTGGCTTCTATGCTGCCATGAAGAATGGTCACATCTCTTGGGCTCTGAATAGCAAGCCAGTATAAGGTCTTTTGTTAAAGGTGTACAACCTGGCTACCAAGAAGAAAGATCAGACAGTCTAGCAAAGAAGTGACCAGTAGAAGAATGCTCTTCTCAAAGGAACCGGGAGCTCATCTGGATCTTAGTCAGGCTAGGACCAGTGTGTGTGTGTGTGGGGGGGGGGTAAGCTGTCCCTATTAGTGAATGACTGTGTGTGGCTATAGACACCATCATCAGTCATCTCAAATAAGATCTTCATCTTACACAATAGTTCACAGCCAACTGTTGGCCACTCTGCTGCTGAGAGGAAATGGTCCTCACCACTCAGGGGACTTGATGAGGTGCCCAGGAGTCTAAGAATGAAAGAAGTCCCTTGATGGGTGTTAGTAGCGTGTCCACTGGAAAGAAGAAATGCCTGAATAGCAGAAGGAGGTGGTCGGGAAGACGAAGCCTCTTCTCAAGGAAATTGACGGCTCAGGTGGAGCTTTAGTGGGTTGAGCTGGGACCATGGGTGGGGGCTCTGCTGCCCCTGTCTGCAAATGATAGAGGGTGGCTGGGATACTCCCACTGCCAGAAGCCCAATTGAGGAGAACATTATATCAATGTCCAGCTTGGTTGAGCATGGATCTATTACCTTCAGCTCACTCTGTAGGGGTTGAGCCGATATATGTTATGAGGACAAGTCTAGAGGATTTCAACTCTAGCTAAGGTCGAGGCTCTGAAAGAGCCAGAATACCACTGTGGGGTGCGCAGTAGACCTTGAGACGACCGCTTGAGATGACTGGAAGTTGTCCTGCCTCTATCTGTACTCAATATTCAAGTCAGGAGGTAGAAGAGAGGTAGGAAGCCTTGGACTGATATGGCTAGAAGATGCAGAGAATCATTTACAAGAGCTGAAAATGAAAAGATGGAGGTGGAAGGCAAATAACAGAGAAGCATAGGCAGTTTCTTACAGTCTCACATGCAACACTATGTTTTATAAAAGTTATTAAGGGATATTCACTTCAAAAGTTTATTACTACATGTTTCAACCAATGCGGTCAAAATCATATGTTAAAATTACTGGACGAGAAAGCTGCTCTATTCTGTTTTGTTGCTTATGTTGTTAAGTCCCCTCAGTGTGCATGTGTTAGAGTTGGTGTCTATAGCGTCAGAACACGAATTTACATGATGTGGTCGGGGAGTGGGAAGGGGGGACTTCCCCATTGTGTGATCATGTGAAATAATGGGTACAAAGACTGCATGTCAAGGATTTCTATAATGAAATTCATTTGCAGCTTTGAAAGAAAAATTATGAGGTTCATTCATGAGTGTATCCTCTCAGACACATGCTCATACTCTGTAAATACATCTCACATGGTAACTACATGAAATGAACAACTGTGTCTACATTTGCAACAAGACACAACTGGCTTATTACTAGTCATTCATAAGAAAATACGTTGAATTAAGGCAGGTCCTCGCTATATGCTTTAGCTGTGTAACTTCTTCAATGGATCCCTTGTCTAGTGGGTATCAGTGATAAAGCATCATTTGCGTGAAGATGACCGCTCACATCCAATTAGAGTAGAGAAGGTAAACTTATCCCTGTAACAGGCCGTGGAGGCCCATAGGGTTGTGAGACGTAGAGGTTCCCATATCTGTGAGCCAATCGGCTCACAGATGGCGGTAACGTTGTCAGCCTTAGGTAGGCCGCACACCGGTATGCATCAAGACATGTAACAGTCAAGACACGATGTCTGCAACATGATGCAAAGAAAGGAGCACAGTTGAAATGAATGAGATTACAAAAACCGCTGCACACCAGTCTGATTCATGAAGCTGACATCAGCTTCATGCTGAAGAAACACATGTCTTGATGCTTGTCTTGACGCAGTTACTGTGTGTGGCCGCCTTTATGCCCTGGCTGCCCTTTGCCCCTTAGGAAGTTTCCTTGTGCTCAATTCTGTTAGATGCTCAGTAGACCCCAGGGCCATAGTGCGACTGGAAAGATTAGGCAAATTGAAAAAAGCAAATAACACCATCGGGAATCGAACCCGCGACCTTCCGGCTTGTACCATCCATTTAGTGTTGAGGTTTGAAATCCATCTATGCTACAGAATTTTTATCTTGTGTAAACTGCCTGGCTCATGGACTTAACTGCTCACCTCCATCTAGCGACGAGGTGTAAAATACCTGTATAATCTCATACAGACTGACTGTTGGCCGTAACCTTCTTCTAGCTGCGACCATATTGTACTTCAGATGCATGGGTTATACATAGATTGTGCATATTATACGAGAATGACGATAAATGGCATTTGTCCTAAATTCTTAAAATAGGCGGCAAGGCTCTGTTGCCAACGGTGAGCTCATAGGAGGAAGACTCTAAGAAACTGAATATCTTATTTTCCGAATTCATACTCGAGACCTCGGTGTTCGAGCGCGCAAAGAAATTGCACACCCCCTTACCGCGGTAGCGTAGTGGTTAAGGCACTATGCTACAAGGCGGAAGGACGCGGATTTAAATACCGATAAGGTCATTGGATATTTTTCAATTGACCTAATCCTTCCGGCCGCACTAGGCCCTGGGGTTTATTAAGCCTCTAACAGAAATGAGTACCAGGAATTAATTAAATAATTTTCCTGGGGAGTGAAGCGCGGCCGGCGCTTAAGGCTGACAACCTTACCGCCATCTTTGAGCCGATTGTCAAGGTAATGTGGGACCCTTAACGTCTCACAGCCCTATGGGCCTTCACGGCCTGGTACAGGAATAGCTTTACTTTCTTTTTTTTTTACTTACAGTAGCCAGTAGCAATTTATAGCTAAAACCAGTAAGGAACAGACAGAATTACTGGGTTTTTGGATTTTTTCCATCGTCCGGTATTCTAGAGAATCACTGGAATGAGATTAGCTCTTTGTAAGGGACCAAACTTAGTAGATGTCTTCTCCCACCTTCACCTGAGGACGGAAACAGATCCAGTTTCCGAAACGTCGTGTTTTACAATTCTATAGAATACCGGATGATGGAAAAGTGTCCATAATTCTGTATGTTATACGCCATCGTCAGAACCCTTAAAATCTAACAGTAAGGAACAGCCTTAAGTTGATGATTTGATTCAGTGAACTGTAATGAAATAACAGGTTGCTGCAGTATAAAATGGGGTGACCGAAGCCGTTACTGTAGTACTGCCTTCAGTCACATCAGTGTTACGATCAAGAGGTTAGTATGAGCTTATATTGTCAGAATCTTTGTTTATAAGGTATGATGAAATTTCAGACTAAAGCAAGACATGTAATAGTTGAAGCCATATGCTGTAACAGTGAAAATGTACCTTTGTTTTACTTCTGCTGCGTTTCGCCAATTTTCGATGGCCCCCGTTCTCTTGTCCCGTAGCTCTGAATCGTTCCGTTTCCGTTCCTTAAAACCCTCTTCTTCCATCACTGTATATTCCAATTGTCATCAGTTGACTTATCCGTCCTACGTTTTCCATTCTCTTTCTCGTGTTCATTTCAACACAGGGTCATATTTTCCATTTTATGCGTACCTGTTAGAGCAGATAGTTTTCAGTTAATGCTATGTTCTGCACTCTCTCTCTCTCTCTCACACACACACACACACACATATGTTTACAAATGAGTTACATTTAACTTAATTTCCTTCCTTAAGCGAAATATGGCGTTTCAAAGCATAAATCAGAAACTCGTTTCTGTTAGAGGCTGGGTCGACCCCAGGGCCCCAGTGCGGCTGGAAGGATTAGACAAATTGAAAAAATCCACCTCATTGGGACTCGAATCTGCGACCTTCCAGCTTGTAGCAAAGTGCCCCAGACTATAAAGAAACAAATTATTTTATGCGTTTCAATAGCGTTACTATCAGCCATCTCATCATCATCAGTAATCTGTCAAGACGACAGGTCCACAGTCTCTTCCAAAACAATTCCTCCACTTAATGCGATCTAGAGCTTTCTCCTTCAAATGACAGTATCCTCTTCTGTCCCCAAGGTCATCCAGCATCTTCTTACGTCTTCTTCCTCGTCTTCTTGTCACTTCTATCCGCCCATCTATCTTTCCTTC
>NW_019736398.1:33342-38728 GCF_002891405.2 Cryptotermes secundus
TTATGACCGTTTTAAACTCAGAATAGAAGGTAACGATTACTGACAATAAACGGAACAAAATAATAAACCAGCATAATACATTATACATTTAAAGTATGACTGTGAAGTTAGCTTCGTAAAATTACCTTTAATTTGAATTTATTGGTGCTTAAAGCTGATTTTCGAAAATGTCACCGCCGGCCGCAACACAGGCTGCCGCTCGGTTGTGAACCGCGCCGGACATACCAACCCACCCCGCCTTAGGTACCTCTCAAGTGTCGAGATAACGAGAACGCTCTGTCTGTAGCTGGCTAAAGAGCGACCCGTCAGCTGACAGACGCGGTTCACACGAGGGCGTGTACGGGAATGAAAAAACGGCCATAACTCCGTAACCGTCCAAAATCGGACACATGTTTATATGAACTTTTTTGATCACAAAGACCTAGGAAATCATCTCCTGCAGTTATGCCCTAAAGTCGTGAAACATTCTGTATATATAAATGAATACATTGACTGTGTAGAGAGATATACAATCGCAAAGCACGCATCTGGTAACTCTATATATTCCTAAATGGAGTATACAATTTCACGCCTGTTATTATTTTTGCTTTACTCTATTCACGGAATTAGTTTCATGTTTAATTCCTTCATCACAGTCATTCGTGCTGGAAACGTTTAAGAGGTTATATATTTTGTCTTCATGCCTTTATATTTTCAAATTTTCAAGGTTTAATTGACAAAATGCTGCTGATTTTGATACCGTGCCTACTAGCCAGCTCAGTCTTAGCTGCCAGTGAAGAGCAATGCCAAGTTGGGAATGTCACTTTCACCGGTTTCAATATAAATCAAGTAAGTCAGATGTAAATCAGTTTCTGTAAAGCTCTAGGCATAATATAATATTAATATCAACATTATTATATTTATATTTGAGGCAGAGACTGAGGACGTTATCACAAAGCTATTCTGATGAGACATTTCATAAGATGACAATACAAACAGTTACATATCAAAGAGATCCACAGTTAGTACCCTTCGCCTGAAATTGTTAGGAAGGCTAGAAGGTTGAAGATGATATTAAATTACATGTAGCAAGTATTTTTTATTGCTAGTGGGGTGGGACTGCGGCCACTTCTGGCCTATTGTACCAGCCCCAGATGATAGGTGAGGGTGATTGTGGAGCAATTGGTAGAATGAAGATTGGCAGGGGAAACCGAAGTACTCGGAGAAAACCTGCCCCAGCGCCACTTTGTCCACCACAAATCCCACTTGACCAGACCCGGACCTCCGTGGTGGGAAGCCAGCGACTAATCGCCTGAGCTATGGCGCGTCCCCATGTAACAAGTAAGTCCATGGGAGAAACAAGAAATTGATACAGAATTCAGTTCATAACCTCATGAGGAGAGATTATTCTGGATAACCATTCACAGACTGGAGGATAATATTGAAATGGATTGCTGAATAGGCTGAGAATATTTTATCCTGTTGAGCTCCGGACATCGGGCTTTTGAGGAAAGAGTCATTTACAGTGTGAAATAAACCAAAGAGGCTAGTAGTTCTATCGAATGACAGGCTAAGAACGCAAACAGCTATCAGTTTTTGAGTTATAAACAAAATGTAGATATAGAGTTTAGTCTTCTGGAATATAACGCCGAGTTGTCCAGCGAAATTCAACCGATCTTGAGGTTCGAATAATAAACCAAGCGAGAATCCAGTAGAACTCTCTGTGCTATCTGCTGCACGTTGCCTCTTGCTTGCCTTATTTTTTGGCCATGAAAGTGGATGCGATATGTTTCCCCGAAACGTCAGTTAGCTATCACCGGACGACAGAAATTTTCATTGTCATCGCTCTGACAGTCTCAGATCTAAAATACGTACACAGACTAACAAACTTGATACAGAATATTGTTCTTCCAGTACGTGGGAACGTGGTATGAAATGTACCGCATCCACAACGCTGATGAGGAAAACTATGGTAACTGCGAGTACGATGAATACTTTGACACTGGAAATGGAATCAATGTTCGCAGTGTTGCCTACAACACTAGGTGAGTGAGCAACTGACTTTTTTACCGAAATTTATCTTAACCCCACTCCTTCGCGCCATAGCTCAAGCGGTTAGTCGCTGGCTTCCCACCGCTGCGGCCCGGGTTCGATCCCGGGGTCTGGTCAAGTGGGATTTGTGGTGGACAAAGTGGTGCTGGGGCAAGTTTTCTCCGAGTACTTCGGTTTCCCCTGCCAATCTTCATCCCACCAATTGCTCCACAATCATCTGGGGCTGGTACAATAGGCCAGAAGTGGCCGCAGTACAAGGGGCTTAGTCCCACCCCACTAGCATAAAAAATTAACCCACTCCTTGCTTTATACTATAAGTCAGGAAAAATACGCATAGCTTAAAAATTCGTGCACATTTTTGCTCTTTTCTTTAATCATCTCGAAAACTATGAGATTTACGACCATAACATGAGTGTTTCATCTCTCTATCTCGCAACTTCTAACAGGAACATTTTGCGCTCCGACACATAAGCATTGCACTCGAGATGTGCGCAGAAACGCATGCGTGTAGGTCTTCATGTAATGTGTCGGTTACTGTTCTCCGATTTTAACCCAAATATAGCGCAGTCAGTATAGCGACTGGCTACGGGTTGGACGACCGAGGGGTCGGAGTTCGAGCCCCGGTAGGTCAAAGAAATTTCTCTTCTCCACGGCGTTCATACCAGCTCTGGGGTCCACCCAACTTCCTATCCAATGGGTATCTGGGGTTCTATCCCCGGGGGTAAAGCGGCAAGGGCATGAGGCTGACCACTCACATTCAGCTAGTGCCGAGGTCAAGAAAACGTGGATCTATACATCTACTCCCCCATACGCCTTCATGGCGTAGTGCTTAATTACAATAGTTAAGCGTATTGATGAATTTACCTTTTCTACTGAGTAAATTGGCCCAGGTGATAACGCTTCAGACTTCCATTTGGGAGATTCACAGTTTGAACCTCAACTACCCTTTTTTCTTTGTGGCTTTCCGGGGTCCTTTGCAAATGCCGGAATAGTACTTCAACTAGGCCATGGCCGCGTTTGTTCCGAATTCATCCCAATTCATTACTCAACAGCAGCTTACCATTCGACGCTAAATATTGAGTGACAACTTCGTTAGATAAACAATAAATAAATAACCGAAGTGTTAATTCGTCGAAAATTTCAGTACAACTTTCTAATATAACATTTCATAAAAATACGTTCATCCGTGCTCTAGCTGGAACATGCGCATAGGACAGACATGTCGAATATAGGAGCATTTTCGAACGTTGCACAAACGATTTGAATTTACGTGGAGGTGTGTGTGCTATATCCGTAATAAATATTCTTCGATGATTTCGATTTTGTTAGATTTGAAGTTACGAAGGCGGTAATTATGAGTACTATTTTCTGGGATGTGATGCCGTGTACTCTAATAGAAGTTTACCGATGTTCGTCCGAAAAGACGGTCAACTTCTACCTGACTGTACGTTGTCACGACATAGAAAGTAGTATTCTTCGAATTCCATGTTATACGACGTCACACCACTTCACATTAGGCTCAACTCTAAATATTGTCACGTGACAGAGTGACTATAGACGGGGTTTGGATTGGTTACTAGATTAATTGAACGGACTGTAAATACAAGTAATTATAACAGTCTCAATGAGTTAAGCCTCCAAATATCACTGTAACTAAACCAGGCATAAATTCTTTTCAATGTTCACTAGTCGTTTCCTGGTAACGTGTTTTAATGCTGTCCGCTTACGTCCGTACCGTCTGGCACATATCCCACAACTCCGAGTTACTTTACGGAACGCCGTTCCCATCAGTTCCTCTATTCTTGTGTGTTGATTCGTTGCTGTGGAGACGTGTTTGTTTTCAACCGTTACCAAGTAATGGTCTACACGCTACAATATTTGCCATTATTTTCCCCAGTTATCATATTCGAGTTTCGAAACCTTCTTCCACATTGAGACCTTCAGAACGCCTGCAAACACACGTGTAGACTATACTTGAAAATGTAAGGTAAAAGGGAAAAACTATCCCTGTAACAGGCCGTGAAGGCTCATAGGGTTGTGAGACATCGAGGCTGCCACATTTTCTAGACAATCGGCTCACAGATGGCGGTGAGAGCCTTACATGCCGGCCGCCCTTTACGCCCCAGGTAGATTCCTGGTATTCATTTCTGTTAGAGGCTGAGTCGAACCCAGGACTATAATGTGGCTGGAAGGATTAGGTAAATTGAAAAAATTTACCTCATCGGGACTCGAACACGCGAACATCCGACTTGTAGCATAGTACTTCACCAATTGCGCTACCGGGTCCCCCCTTACATACATAGCATGAAGTTCGCGAAATATTAATGGAATATTCCATATTGATAGCATTCTTTGAACTGAGTGAACGATGTCCCAGTTCACTTATTCGCTGCTTTGTGCGTGAAAGTACAAGGCCTGCTGTAATTTATTCATATTTATTAAAATGATTATACTTCTGCTACAAGTCAAGTTACATTTTAACTTCGTATAGACAACAGAATGGTGTTGGTACTGGGACTGTTATCACACATATGTCGAACTTCATACATATGGCTTAATCATAAAATATATTCCATCTGTGTTTACACGTGCCAATAACAATGTTCTCCTTTCAACAGAACTGGAAGTTTCGAAACGTCGGTCGGTACAGTGTCACTTTGGACGGACAACACCTTCGACATCAGCTATTCTAACGATGGTAATTTACGTATATCCTACTATATCAGTGAAACTGGTTAACTGATTGATTGATTTATTTAATGATTCATATGAATGATATTTTCGAGCAAGAGAACGCATTCTCATTTTCAACGAAATTCGTCGAAAATGTTCTTTGTCCAAGGACGGTTATTCCGGTCTTAAAATATTGAAAAGGAAGCATAATGGAATTTTCATTCACTGTAGTGAGCTTCTGTGGTCTAGCGGTCGAAGTTCCTGCCTACAGATCCGGAAATTCGGGTTCGATTCCAGTCACTACCAGATTTTCTGAGCAGTAATGGGTCTGGAACAGGGTCCACTCAGACTCGTGTGGAAAATTTAAGAGATATTTCAAGGAAATAGCGGCTCCAGTCTAGAAGACGGAAATTAACGGCCGTGGGGATTCGTTGCGCTAACCACGCGACATCCTCTATCCGCTAAAGTTGGCACTAACTTTGCCGACAAGCGGCGGTCGCTCGGTCGGTATCGTTCGCTTGCGGACTGAGACCACTGAGTTTGTCTTTTTGTAGAGATATATCAGCATGCGGGTGAGTGAACGATTTGTCGCGCAGAGAGGGACAGGTCTATAATATTTCTATATTGCCTCACTTTAACTTCAAATACTTTTAAATGCTAAAATATCACACAATAATATTGT
>NW_019736398.1:38953-43658 GCF_002891405.2 Cryptotermes secundus
CAGTCCCTACTCAGCCAGCGAGGTCGGCCTCTACTGGCTCAGAGGTATCTCAATGCTTCCCCCATCTACCAGAGGCGTTAGAGACTACTGTTGGGCGGGAAATGTCCTTAATTTAGCTCAGTGGCCTCCTTTGGAGACATGAGGTTCTTTTACGTGCCGTAAAGCTACGACACGGGACCCACGGCTTAAAGTCCCTCCCGGAGGACTTGTTCCCTGGATTTTTCCGCCCTTAAAAATTCCATGACCTCCGCCGGGTTTGAACCCGCGTACCTTGAGTCATGAGGTGGGAACGTTACCCCTAGACTACGGAGGCTGCTTTTGCACTGTGTGACCTAACGGAGTATGTGTCTTCCACTCAACGAGAGGGGAAACAGATCCAGTTTCTGAAACGTTGCGTTCTCTCGTTTTTAGAACAGCGGACGATGGACAAAGACCAAAAACACAGTAATTCTGAATGTTATACACCATCGCCAGAAGCCTTTAGAAAATACTAACCTATAAGAAGTATATATTTTGTATGTGTAGATCTCTGGACCAGTCACTACTGGGTACTGGGGACTGATTACAAGACGTATTCCATAGTGAGAGGCTGTCTAGCCGACGACAACGCACATCGTAAGTATACACTGCTGTAAGAATGCTTAATACGTTCAGTAATTACCACAGGTGCACATGTAGTAATGTGTCTTATTATTGCACAAGTAGTATCCCTCCAGCTGCCTTAGGCATATTTCAGGTCCGAGGCTTCTTCAGAATTGTCGTGACAAGCTTTTTTTTTTTACGGTGAGGAGTTTTTAGCCCCATGCCCAACCCCCAGGTTGAGGACTACCCCTTGTCGGCCGTCCGCGACTGCTAATTCATTATATTCGCGGCTACCCTCCATACCTGGAGGACGTCTCCATCCGCAACCCGAGGATGCATCATGCTGTGGTGACAAGGGACTGCATATTGAGGAGCGTCATAACTTGTACTGTTCTCCAAGTATAATCAGAATGATCAAGTTAAGGAGAATGAGATGGGCAGGGCATGTAGCACGAATAGGGGGAGACGAGGAATGCGTATAGAATATTGGTGGGAAAGCCAGAAGGAAAGAGACCACAGGGAAGACCAAGTCGTAGGTAGGCGGATAATATTAAAATGGATCTTAGAGAGACAGGATGGGATGGTATGCATTGGATTGATCTGGTTGAGGATAGGAACTAGTGGAGGACTCTTGTGAACGCGGTAATGAACCTTCGGGTTCCATAAAATGCTGGGAAGTTCTTGAGTACCTGCAAAATTGGCGGCTTCTCAAGAAGGGCTCGGCTCCGTGAGAGAGTGACTTCGGTATGTTTCATATATACGATGTTTGGAGAGTTGGGTCTCCCACCGTGGCAATTTTCATTATTCCAACACATCCTTGCAGTTTCTTTACTTCTTGAATTGGTGGTAAGAGGGAGGGATCGAACCCGGAACTTCTTAAATATTACAGTTTCATATTTACTGGTAACCAGTAACCATGTGAAGGTGGGAGTAGAATAAAATTACGAAATTCCGTATAGGCCTATGTTTCAAAGAGCGAATAACGTGCGACTTAATTCGGGTATAATGGACCGAGAAGCTTCAAAACTCAGTAAATAAAAATGAAAGAGAGAAAGGACGGAGGGAGAGAGAGGGAGGGAGAGAAAGAAATGTTTTATTCTGAAACCCGAAGGTTCGTTACTGTCAACACGCACACGTAAACATACGAGTATATTCAGATTCTGTCCTGATCTGTTTCAAACCAGCTCATAGACTGCATTTTTACCCTTAGTCTAATTAATAATCAAACATCCATTTTAATATCATCCTTCCATCTATGCCTATGATTTCTATGTGGTCTCTTTTAACGACGCTTTCAGATAAGAATGCTGTATATATTTGTCTATGGCTTATACAGCCCCTGACGGTCCCTTTCGTCATAGTATATTTCATTATCTACAGCAGGCATGTCCATCTTCAAACAGGTTGTGATCGACTTTTTAGTGTCAAAACTGCGAGTGATCTACCACCCCCTCCTATCGTCATACCTCGCTTTAAGCAAAAATATTGGTAAAAATAACACGAAACATGATGTTTATTATAAAAGCAACATTCACTGAAAGTACAGACTTACCTTGTTCGTTAAGAACAGAAAAATAGGAATAACTAATACGTATTTTCCCTTCAAAATCTGAATATAATAATATTATATTACAGGTCAATTTACATGCTTTTCACGTATAATTTCCTTATAGGTCTATGAGATCGACGCGTTGGACATGCCTGATCTGAAAGATACGCCGTAATAGAAGGATAAAGGAAAATATTCAGTGAAGAGTTCCAAAATTTATACTGTTGAATTGTTACCATGACCGAATTAAGCATGACATGAGCGAGGCATGTGGCAGGCAGAGGGAAGATGAGAAATTTACATAATTTTTTATCGGAAAACCTGAAAGAGAGAACAATAGGTGTGAATTGATTTACTGTGGTGTGTGAAAAACTTTTAGTGAACCGACACTCTGGGTAATTTTAACTATTTGTAATTATTTTAATTAACTGGAACGTGGCTATCTTGGACAAAGTGAAGTTTTGTGTGTTGGTGATTTCTTTTTCTACTATAAATGCCTCTGATGATGGCTCCGTGGTGAGCCGAAACATGTAAGGCAGGTGGTGACGAGGTGGAAAACTTAAAAAAGTGTCACATTTGACGGAAGGAACTTGATTGTTAATTGGTTAGTGTGACGGACCAGAATGAAAGACCTTAAACTGAAAGACCTTAAACTGATTTAATCTGGTTCACGATTGGTCTTGAAGCGGTCTTTTCTGAACACCTTTCATGAACGGCGCGAAATTTTACTAGCTGAATGATTCTTTGGAAGGACTCAGTCCATGTAATTACTCTGCTGACTTCCTTGTATTTCTTCTTCTATACAAATTAGGCGGTTTCATGCTCGGACATTCCTCAACTGTATATCGCTTCATTGGTACACCTTTCACTCGTTTCTCTGCAGATATATAACTCTTTACGTCTTCACCATCGCATGTCTACGTGTTTGCATTTCTTTCTATGCATAGCAATCTTTCTTGATTTGAAATTTTGCTCAACTTCCTCCCTCTCTTGTGTCTTGATATTCTGGCAGCCCTTCGTTTTCGTTCAGTCTATATACTTCCCTCGAAGTGAAGAGACCGAGTTTCATACCAATCCCTTTAACAGCCGTCAAAGGCATAGGGTTGTGAGACGTCGAGACTCCCACATTTTTTTCTAGAAAATCGGCTCAAAGACGGCGGTAAAGTCGTCAAGCCTTAAAAGGCGCGTCCATATTACGCGTGCTCGTGTGACTCGCTGTGCTCGCGAGTAATGTGGACGATATGACAAGTCACGAGACAAGCAAATTTAAAATTTTTAATTTAAAAACTATAGCTAATAAATTAAAATACGATTACAGCCTATACACACTACGAGTAAATATACGGATCCTCACGCGCCGAAGCCTGGCGAGCAACTGAAGTAGTGTGGACCGTGTGGACGAAGATTTACGAGCACAAGTAAAAGCCAGACGAGTCTCCCGACGAGCACAAGTAATGTGGATGCGCCTTAGCCCCCAGGAAGATTACTGGTACTCATTTCTGTTAGAGGCTGAGTCGACCCCAGGGCCACAGTGCTGCTGGAAGTATGAGGTCAATTGAAAAAAGTCCACCTCATCGGGACTTGAAACCGCGACCTTCCGGGTTGTGGCATAGTGCCTCAATCAACTACGCTACCGCGTGCCCCACAATAAATTGTTACCAAATATTTTATTTTCATAAAAAATGTCTTTAGTTTTAAAAGCCGAGAGAAAAGACGTAGATTAACAGTTTCGGGAATCTGATACTGACTGATTTACTAGTAACTGTGTACAAATACATGAGTTTCCAATATGTAACGAGTTGCTTGTTGTACAGCACTGACGTGGATTGCAAGTCGCACAACATCATTTGACGATGAGACGAAACAAGAGGTTAACAACATCTTGGAGCAGTACGGCATCAGCCTAGATGACTTCGAGCCCGTCACCCAGACGGACTGCGCGAAATATAGGAGTCCTTAAATGTCACAGCTCTTATGCACTGTTTGACGCTACTGAACTGCGGTTACCACGGCGTCGATAAGCAACGAAATAATTAACAGTATACACTGCTTTGTTCGAACTTGTATCTGTAAGAAATAAAGCGCTTCTCATCATAATATACTTATTAATTTCAAATAATGAAAATAGTGACAAAGTATTTTACAATGTTTTTCTCGAGATAAGGTTCGAAGAAAGATAGAAAGAAGGACGCAGAAAATAAACAAATAAGCAAAAATAATAAAAACACAAAGAAAAGGAGAATTTTAAAAAGAAAATGATTTTGTCACTGTTTATGCTGAAAATTTGGGAAAATTATATTTCAGAACTATATGATCGACCTAATCGGCCAGAAACCTTAGAAGTTGAACCGGAAGAAGAAGTAGATACAGACGAGAAAGGACCATATATTTTACAAAGTGAGGTGGAAAAAGCTATCAAGGAAATGAGGAAGGGAAAGGCTACAGGAGATGATGATGTACCTGGAGATGTGCTCAAGTTACTGGGAGAAGGTGGTTTGAAAACACTGACAAAACTAATGAACACCATATATGAAAGTGGAGAGTGGCCCAAGGACTTTACAGAAGTTACAATGA
>NW_019736398.1:43685-52845 GCF_002891405.2 Cryptotermes secundus
CTTCTAAAAGAAGCTATCGAAGGAAAGATAGATGGGCGGATAGAAGTGACAAGAAGACGAGGAAGAAGACGTAAGAAGATGCTGGATGACCTTGGGGACAGAAGAGGATACTGTCATTTGAAGGAGAAAGCTCTAGATCGCATTAAGTGGAGGAATTGTTTTGGAAGAGACTGTGGACCTGTCGTCTTGACAGATTACTGATGATGATGATGATGATGTATTTCGGCTCGTTCTTCAGCACAACTTTTTATTAATCTGCAGTCAACAATTATGTAAGAAGTTAGTGATAGGGTTCATTCGTGGATTGGTGTATATTAAAGTTCCGAAGTATTACACTTCAGTCTCACATATGTTATAATTTATCTGTAATTTACTCATATTTCTTAAAATTACCAAGAAATCTTTCCCAACACAATAATCCGGAGGTAAAAAAAAATGTGGCGTCACTTCCTAAGTCGACTGGTCGGAAATCGCCCAGAATTTTACACGGTCACATTCACCAGAGAGTAACAAAGCCTGAGATTCCTCATATAAAATAATAGATAAAAAAGGCTTCCATAGTAACTTTACATGCAAGTACTCGTATACAGCGGGGCACGCGGTAGCGTAGTTGGTTGGCTATACTACAAGCCGGAAGGTCGCGGGTTCAAGTTTTCAGTTGACATAATCCTTCCAGCCGCACTAGGCCCTGGTGTTTACTCAGCCTCTAACAGAAATGATGGAAATGAGTGCCAGGAATTAATTAAATAATTTTCCTGGGGAGTAAAGTGCGGCCGGCGCGTAAGGCTGACAACTTTACCGCCACACTTGAGCCATGACCGATTAAACCGTGGGGAAAAATACCCCATTACTTATTGAATAGGAGGCTGAGTGGATCCAGAATCAGTCTAGACGCAGTGGAAAAAAGAAACGTATCTGACACTGTCGAGAATCGAACCGTGATTCCGCTGTAACTGGGCACCAAACTAACTAAGCTATTTGCAGTAAATTTCCATCTATTGTTTAATCAAATTCCCCTCATATTTGTCAGCATAAGCTTTATTTAGCTTGCGTGCATATTTTGAGTTGTGCCATAAACACAAAGAAAAACGTAATGCGACATTTTATCTCAGCAAATATCTTAAGCGACAATGTATTCAAACGTTTTCTTGTAAATAACATTTAAATTAACTAAATGCGCATTTCTGACATGTAACACTGTTTACAATAATTCGAAAAATATGTATATTTTCGCCATAGACTGCTTATCACGGAGGATGTGTGTCATGCATTCTGGAACCTAAAAATTTTGCATCGTAATCAGTGAGCCGAGTGCAGCCTCATTCTCGTGTACCAACTGAATATTCAAGTAAAGTTATTACTAGTAGGATATAATATTGCAGCCTTATCATTGTTACATTTATTGTAGGTCAGAATGAAAAGTTCCGTCATTCCAAAATACGTTTCAAACTTTCAACTAAAATTTAATTAAACGACGAAATTACATACAATAGGACACACTGAATAAATTGATTCTCGTCAGTTTTACGTGAGAGTGAAAATAATGCACACCGTGAAAAGTACTGGTTTTCGGGACAAATGGATTTTATTTGCAAAGATAATCTCTACACAAGAAAGAAAATTCAACTGAGAACATTCGAAACAAGTTTAGAAAAAAAAATTAATTCTCTGGTTCAGTCTTCCTGTAAGCATAACATGCTCTTCATTCTTGAACTAGGTATATGGTGTATTATTCAAAAAGCAATCTTTCTTATTAAAATAGTTATGCGACCCTTGAGACATAGTCGAAACATCATCAGCTGAATTACCTATCCTTACCCATTCACACCTCAACTAATGCAGCCCAAGCAGGAGGTGTAGACATTGGTGTATTAACAAAATATGATCAGATTGAACCCATCTATCTACCACTGAGCGTTGTAACATATATTTATTTACACCCTGTATAGTTCCTTCACGGTACATGATCTTTGCTGTAGTTTTATGGTAGTAGTGAACATTGTGCGATAACAGAACAATTTGTAAAGCATTAAGGAATTAGTGATTCGGAAGAATTTCTAGATAATATTCCGGTACATGCAACAAGAGGCTACGATAAGAAACGTATCATTAATAGACTCCGTGTACAATTTGTTTTCCCGTGTTTGGAACGACATTCTGCACATGCTCGATGTATCTCTAATACTGTATCCAAAATAATACAATTTAAAACTTAATTTAGAAGTACTCTTAATAAATTCTACGTCAGTTAAACAAGTCTTCCTTAAGTGTCTGTGTGTACTGTGAACGTAAACGAATGTCTTGCTTTAACTGAAATACTAAAAATGTAGTAGGACAGGTTAGGTTTCTCATTTAGAACCTACACTACAAAACAACAAACTTACTTCATGTTGGACTGTAATAAATTAAAAAACACATTTCACTCAAACACACCGATTTAAACTGTCATGATAAGAGATTTGAAGAACCGAACTGAACCGACTGACCCGCAACTAAACTGAGGGGCTGAGGGGTACCGATCGGTACCAATCGTACCAATGTTTTCATGTTTCTGCTACACTGCACCCTACTGGGAATTTTCTGAACTATTAGACCTGTTATTGTAACATACTTCAATTACAAACTATGTCGTCCCATTTTTACTTTGAATGTTATGTGACTTTATTATAATTCCTAGTCCATTTCATTTCAATATGTGTTATGCTCATGGAATATCTGTTTTCATATATTTTACTCCCCGCACGGGATTCTAAATGGGTACCTCCACGATAAGACGGGTAGGCCTGCTGCTACCCATGACGGACCTGTTTTATTGTTAATTTCCATATTTGACATAATTTAATGTATGTAAGCGATAGCTTTATGTGACATTGGTTATCCTCAGTTAAAATCAAGTTTTACATCTGAATATTTTGAATATCTTATTAGGTCCGTTACATTTTGGGTCAATGGAGTGTGGTCGTACGCTCCGAAGTTTTGCACTGTGTATTACATTATAGTTTCCGTAGTGCGTGTAACGTTCTCAGAATGTACTCCGTCTACTATAGGAACAAGTGAGCAAGTGAGCATCATCGTCATTTGATGACATCAACCTTTACGTCATCACTAGAGAGTTGCGAGATTATATTTTCAACATTCTTCCGGTATTCATAAGCTGGTGGGAAATTCAAACACAGCTGCAAACGACTTTTTTTCCCGTAGGGTTACCTACACAAGGCAAGATGTACTAGTAGTTGGTAGAGTAGACGGATTCCATTTTTTTTTAATATATTTCAGCTACAACAGTACCAAGGGTATAACCGGATGCTTTGCCTGAGATTCCGATATGATTCCACATAAATTGCTTTTCTGTAAAATGGTTCTTACATCTTTGGGCACTTTGCTCTTCCTTCCTTGGATTATAAAATTTCTGCGGTTTATTTTTATCCGAAATTATCGTATACAAAGCCGAATTAACCGGGTTGCAGTGACGAAGTTGCTTCAGGGCTACGGAATCCGTCCATTATAACACAGGCACGCCTGTATCTAGAGTCCGTCATTTATTTCAGCCCCCCCCCCCCTCCTTTCAATCTCCATACATACTCAAATGCTGTAAGATCCTATGCGTATAGCAACAACTAAAATAGGAACTCCTAAAATACTAGTATATGCGTGAGGGGCCCAAAATGCCTGAATCTGGCATTCATTGTACATAGTCATGCCTAATAGACGAGAATATGATTTGAAATTACATGCTATGTTTGACTTTCATTGGGTTATAGTACACACGAACTGCAAACAAAGCACGGATTAACGGAGGAAGTTGGTCCAAGCTTATGATTTGTATTCAGAAGGTGATCGGTTCGAATCTCTGTCAGGACTCAGTCACTCCAAGCAATTTTCAGGACAGTACTTCAAATTAAGCCCCAGCCATTTCCTTCCGAATTATTTCTGATTAATCTGGACCACTGTTGACAGCGTTAAATAAACCGTAAGGAAGTAAACAAATAGTATGGATTAATGTACATGGGTTAAATCACTATCGAATGATTCATGCTATCAATACTTGATGGCAGATTGTAACTGTTCACTGAATCATTCGATTTGATGGTACACTATTGCGTTTAATGGAAATAAACTAATAGGCTTTCATGTGTTAAGTAAACTAAGATTACCATTACAGTTTTCAAACATAAAGACATACGTAAATCTATGTGAATATATCTGGAAGCGCTGTAGATTTGTGTCGGGGGGCTGCTCGGTTCGAATCTTGACTGGGACACTGGTTACCCTTACTGGGGCTCTTCGTGGTTTCCCTCAGTCCCTTCAGTCGAATTCCGGGATAATACCTCACTTAGCCCACGACCGTTTCCTCCAAAATTATTTCTGCTTCATCATTCATCGGCTTGGTATATATGACGAATGCCACCCAGGTTATTCTAGGCAGGACAAAATAGATTTGGCTTGTGAAAGAATTTCTTATGAGACGAAAGAGTCTGGAACCTGGTTAAGTTTCTAGAAACACTATAAGCACCTCAGTTTAAATGATCACAGAAGAATGGATGCACCCATGTTCTCTTTTCCTAATATTGTATTTAAGCATCCTGTTGCATTAATATATCATTTATTTCACATATATTTCCGACAACTTATATAGTCACCATTCTACCACATTACATGGTTCAGCTATATACGGCCATCATCGGGTGTCTTCTATCTTGCTAAAATTGTTGCACTGTATTTCAAAATTTCGTATCGCGTGTGAACACAATATTTTCCTTATGGTCGTCGTCCTCTCTTCTCACGCCGTCTCAACTACCACCATATCATGACAGGATCAGTATTATTATCTTCAATTGCAGGAGTGTGCACGAAATTAAAAAATACAGTCATGCATTACGTCGGACGAACATACCCACACACGCCGATTTAATATGATGTGAGCAACTAGTCAAACACAAGTTTCCTCAGCGTGCGCCTGCCAAGCTGGAAACCAGTTGCGACTTTTCTCGGAAATTGCGGTTGCGTTGCGGTTGTCAGTTTCCTTGTTATTGCCCTTGCCCTTTGCCACGAATAGTGACCCATGGCGAATATCACCAGACATGTACTTCAGTGGGCACCGTGAACGTTTGTTTACACATTATAACCTTAAAAGTGCAGGTGGTGAACTATATGGATTTCTGTACACTGTAATACTGGAGAACTGACAGTTTATCTAGTGTTGACATGAATTCATCCCTAATATATGAAATACTGCTGTACTTAAATTCATTTTATTTTGGTATGTTTGCATTGTGTGAATTTGGAATGGGGATTTTCAAAGCCGTGAACCTACCTTATCCCACTGGAACTGTGATATCTGAATTTTTGTTGCTGCTGTTTTTGTGTTGCACTGAGTTTGTACGAATTTTCTTGGGGCGTAAAGGTAATTTGACAGAACGCGGCTTGGCTGTACTTGTGTCGATAGGACTGACTGTACCATCGATTTTTGGGGTACTCTATTTCCTCATATGGCAGACTTATGTGTTACGACTAGAAGTTGTTCTTTGTGCCATTCAGTTAATACTACAAGGACTTGAAGTGGGTTTTGCATTGCTGTGTCTCTTATCTTTTTATAAATCGGGTGCATACTGAAGTTTTAAGTCCATATATATGTGTTAATGAACTGAGATACATGTTTTCAGCTACTGATGTAAATATGTATATCAGTGATATAGAGTAGTTTGCACACATTACAATACTTCGTTAAGACCTTGTGATTTGTATGTGGTTCTACCGCATGTATAGTAAATCAAATTACTGGATGAGGTCTAGTAACTAACTGAAGTTTGAATTAGTGGCAGGTTGTGAAATTGGAATGCTGTTGTGTGTGTGTACCTCTTCCAAGATCATTGGAACTATTCTGCATTTCTGCTAAGCGTGTGCAGCCCAGGATTTAAGTCAGGCGCTTCATCCCAGCCATATATTCCCTACAGACCATATTACAAAGCTGGGGACTTTTGCTTCAATCTCACTCTTTTTGGGTTCTGAAGTTGTTTGTGCTGTTACATTTAATATTTTTGCAGTTTTATTCTGCCAAAAGTACAGTCTATTACTGTCTGAATAACTGCAAAACATATTTGAAGAGATGCTTAAATATTGCATTTGTGTGACAGTTTCATTGTAAATCTAACACAAGAAACCTGTGTATTGCTGGAGAAAATAAATGAGTTTGAATGTATTCATGAAGTGGTATATATATATATTACTTTAGAGCTGTAATGTTTTTTAATGTTGTGAACGCATCATCAAACATGTGTCTGAAAGATTCCAGAAGGGACATACACCAACAAGCTTGTTAACAAGTGGAATGTTGTTCAAATGCGTTAAGGAAATAAAACCTGCAGTTCCACCTTCATCAGTGTCTGTGGCAGTCAACATTTTATATTCATTACTTGACTCTTTTTGCTTTTAAGCAATTAAATTAACAGACTGGTAATATTCAGCCATTTAAGCTATTGGCTTTGACCATAAGAAGCTGTTTAAGGATGATCTGTTATTGTATTTATTGTAAGTTCAAGAGATCCAAAGGTGGATATATGCCCCGTAACATCTCCATTCTGTGACTTTTTGTCAAGATACATGTCCACATTGTGGTTGGTTGTTATAGGTAAGTTTCCCCTGTATGGTTGCCCTCTCATTCGCATATTGGTACCTTTGTTCCCCAAAAGAAAAAGCACTTACCTAGTTGGAGTTATGCATGATTTTCTTTTAAATAGCAATGTCCTTATTGGGTGTTCCTTATAACCTTCACATCCCAACAGATTTATAAGACTCTTCATCCCATGTCATTTTCTTTTGGATGGCTTGAAGCTTCACTGGCCTCATCTTTTATGAAGATTCCTAGTTGTTAGAAAGAAACCCCATTGTTAGTGTTTCATAATCACCTTTTTCTGATTTAATATTGGCTGTACTTGTTGTAGGCATCTTGACCACAGCCACTTATTCTGAATGAATTGAAATATAATAAATGGGCAGAGCCTACAAAATAGTGTGTTCTCATCCCTAGTTCCAGTTTTCGGAGATTATTCCTCCACTGATCCACTCGTATACATTAAATCAGTTTCCTTGACCAGGCAAACTGTCCAACAGTGGAAACCTGTTTTCAGAAAAAGCCAAAACTAAAAACAACAAGAGCATTGGCGTGTGTGTTACTTGTCATCCTGTCCATAACTACTAAGAACTGTGACTTCAACAACATAACAGAATAGAAGGCCTTAGGCTTTTATATGCATATATGCATACAACGGTGTTGTGTGTTAAATTATTATATTAGTTCTATTATTAGAAGCATTGTATTATTTTAGTATATTATTATTATTTATTATTGTAAAGTATTTGACTTGTCCTATATTATGTATAATGATCCATGGATATGAAGTAAATAAATAAATTGCTTTTTTTAGCCACTATATGTACCAGAACATTTTTTCCAAAAGCTGTAAGTTGCATACTTGTTTTTGCAGTATGGTTCTGGTATTTAGAAGTGACAGTCCAGAAAAAGCTGCGCAGTGGATGGGCAGGTCCATTCGTGAAAGTTGAGGGGTGTTGTGATTAGTCATTCGTTTTCAGTGCGAGCAGACGTCTCAAGTTCAGTTAAAAGCATTCTTCCTTGTACAGTCAAGTTAAAAAGTTTTGAATCTTGGAGTCATATTTGAGTGTATTATTCTCTATTTACTGTATTAATATTTTATTTTATTTTTATTTGTTGATTTTCTGTTTATTTATATGTGTACATTTTTTCTATCTCCTTTAACATGCCACCTACACGAAGTAAATTGAGTGGAAAAGTGTTGCATTCACAGTCACGAGAAATTGTTAGTAATGTATGTAAGTATATGAAAGAGGCTGGGCCAACAATTACACTGAAGAACATAGGAGTGGAAGTAGCAAAGGCAACAGGTGTTTTGGAAAGCAGTGTCAGAAGAATAATAAGAGAAACAAAAAATGTCGAATCTGGGGCTTCCACTTCCTTTTCGACATCCCATAAAGAAAGACCTAGAAAATATCCACTAGCCACTTTGGATGACTTTAACAAGTCTGTGGTGCGAAGAACAATTAATGACTTCTCCATAGTCAAAAAATGGAGACCTACCCTTAAAAAAGTTCACGAAAAGTTGAAGAAAACGTTAGATATTCAGGAATGCATCTCCACATTAAAGAAAATTATTTTGAAACTGGGGTTCTGCTGGAAGAAAACAAAAAATAATCAGCAGATACTGGTGGAACGATATAATATCAGAGCCAAACATCTTCAGTATTTGCAGCAAATTAAAGAATATAGGAAAAGGGCCGCCAAATCATCTACATGGATGAAACCTATATTCATTCATCGCACACCACCATCCAGGGATTATTTTCCCCTGTGTGCAAAGGCCAACGGCAGGTAGAGAGCAAGGTTTCATCCTTAATATCTAGGTCCGCTTCAAATCCCACCAAAAAAACAGTGACATGAACTACACCAATTATGAAAAATGCTTAAGGAGCGACTTATTCCTAACCTTCCTCCAAATTCTGTCCTCATTGATAATGCTCCCTACCATAATGTACAACTAAACAGAGCCCCTAACTCAAATTCAAGAAGAGATTTTATGATATCGTGGCTAAAATATCACCTTCCACCTATTACCTTCAATAACAGCGATTTTTCATCATTGCGGAATCCAGACATATAATATGATCCTACCACTCAAACCTAAATACCTTTCCTATAAAATAGATGGAATCTTTACAGAACACAAACACAATATTTTACAACTCCCTCCGTATCATCCAGAACTCAACCCAATTGAGTTAATATGGGCCACCATAAAAAACTGGGTTGCTCAGAACAGTACCACATTTAAGACGGATGACATCATTAAACTGGCAGACCAAAAATTGGTTTCCATAACTGCAGAAGAATGGCAATGTAGATGCCAACATGCAAGGAACATTGAGCAACAATTAATGGCACGGGAAGGCCTTTTGGACGCAGGACAGGAGTTTGTCTTCCATGTTGGCGGTGATGATGATAGCTCCGATTCATCTGGTGGTGACGAGGAAGGACAGGCATGTGGAGATGATATCTATGCGGACATTGCCGGTGTTGCCCCTTTAGAATAGACCTGTGTAATATGTAAATAAACTCTTCATATATATA
>NW_019736398.1:56592-68723 GCF_002891405.2 Cryptotermes secundus
GAGAAATTGTTAGTAATGTATGTAAGTATATGAAAGAGGCTGGGCCAACAATTACACTGAAGAACATAGGAGTGGAAGTAGCAAAGGCAACAGGTGTTTTGGAAAGCAGTGTCAGAAGAATAATAAGAGAAACAAAAAATGTCGAATCTGGGGCTTCCACTTCCTTTTCGACATCCCATAAAGAAAGACCTAGAAAATATCCACTAGCCACTTTGGATGACTTTAACAAGTCTGTGGTGCGAAGAACAATTAATGACTTCTCCATAGTCAAAAAATGGAGACCTACCCTTAAAAAAGTTCACGAAAAGTTGAAGAAAACGTTAGATATTCAGGAATGCATCTCCACATTAAAGAAAATTATTTTGAAACTGGGGTTCTGCTGGAAGAAAACAAAAAATAATCAGCAGATACTGGTGGAACGATATAATATCAGAGCCAAACATCTTCAGTATTTGCAGCAAATTAAAGAATATAGGAAAAGGGCCGCCAAATCATCTACATGGATGAAACCTATATTCATTCATCGCACACCACCATCCAGGGATTATTTTCCCCTGTGTGCAAAGGCCAACGGCAGGTAGAGAGCAAGGTTTCATCCTTAATATCTAGGTCCGCTTCAAATCCCACCAAAAAAACAGTGACATGAACTACACCAATTATGAAAAATGCTTAAGGAGCGACTTATTCCTAACCTTCCTCCAAATTCTGTCCTCATTGATAATGCTCCCTACCATAATGTACAACTAAACAGAGCCCCTAACTCAAATTCAAGAAGAGATTTTATGATATCGTGGCTAAAATATCACCTTCCACCTATTACCTTCAATAACAGCGATTTTTCA
Source organism: Cryptotermes secundus (assembly GCF_002891405.2). Taxonomy (NCBI): domain Eukaryota; kingdom Metazoa; phylum Arthropoda; class Insecta; order Blattodea; family Kalotermitidae; genus Cryptotermes; species Cryptotermes secundus. The sequence continues at coordinate 57,435 of NW_019736398.1, forward strand.
TCATTGCGGAATCCAGACATATAATATGATCCTACCACTCAAACCTAAATACCTTTCCTATAAAATAGATGGAATCTTTACAGAACACAAACACAATATTTTACAACTCCCTCCGTATCATCCAGAACTCAACCCAATTGAGTTAATATGGGCCACCATAAAAAACTGGGTTGCTCAGAACAGTACCACATTTAAGACGGATGACATCATTAAACTGGCAGACCAAAAATTGGTTTCCATAACTGCAGAAGAATGGCAATGTAGATGCCAACATGCAAGGAACATTGAGCAACAATTAATGGCACGGGAAGGCCTTTTGGACGCAGGACAGGAGTTTGTCTTCCATGTTGGCGGTGATGATGATAGCTCCGATTCATCTGGTGGTGACGAGGAAGGACAGGCATGTGGAGATGATATCTATGCGGACATTGCCGGTGTTGCCCCTTTAGAATAGACCTGTGTAATATGTAAATAAACTCTTCATATATATATATATATATATATAACAGTGTATAGTGCATAATCTGCCATTCAGCACCTGAAAACTTAACATCGGAAGTGTGAACATCATTGAGACTAAACCGCCAACACTATGCAACACAATGAGGTAAGAAATTATTGACCTTTGAGAACGTCTGTACTGCATTCCCCTCCACAATTGTCAGCATGCTGGAGCTCTCCCCGCCTATACCAATACTTCTCCTACTCCATGTCGGAGGGCTGTTACTTCTAAATACTACTACTGTATACAGTGTGTTCCTAAAAGAACGGTGGGGTTTTAGATACGTATATATTTCGTATTTCTTACCGAGTACAGTCATAACATGTGTCAATCGGAAGCTTAACTGTCCAAATTTTATGTACATCCATCAAAGTGCCTCTATGTGCGCACCTTTCGTTACCCGGCACACATCAATGCGATAGTCGAATTCCTGCTACACCCGCTGCAGCATTTCAGGTGTGATGGTCTCCACAGCACGATTGATTCTGTTTCGGAGATCCTGGAGCGATTGGGGCAATGGAGGTACATAAACCATGTCCTTCATGTACCCCCACAAGAAGAAATCGCGTGGAATTATGTCCGGGGACCGGGGTGACCATCGGAGAAGGGGGAAATCTTCACCTGCAGCATGTCCAATCCATCGTTGTGGAAGAACCAGATTAAGTAAACCTCTCACATCTGCTATCGAAATGTGGGCGAGCACCGTCCTGTTGGAAAATGTAGTCATTGGAAACATTGCCCAGTTGTGGAAACAACCAACAATAGGCCTTCTCCTGCTGGGTCACCATCTTACATTTCATGTCGCCTAACTGTCGGAAATGGAACTAGGAAAGAGCGCGATATACAAAATGAAAATTTGAGAGCCGCCTAATGAGTCCATATATGTTTTGCTTTTCATCACCAAAAACTGACGGAGATATAGAGCAATGAAACCCCACCATTCTTTTAGGAACACCCGGTATATACTCAACTGCTAACATTTTCATGACCTCCCTATGTCTCAGGTTTTGGCAAACACTTTTGAAAAGTCACTTTCTGCCACTGCATGGAACACTTAAATTTATGTTAATTCATTCTGTAATTCGGTGCAAAGATCAAGTCTTCTTAAACACACTTTACCATCTGTGAAGTTCAGGTCAAATTCTTCTGAACATAATATTTCATCTCTATAATTAACTAAAAGAACAGGGTCACCACTCTCTTCCATCCAGTGCCGAGGTTAAAAATGGTAGAATTATATCTCCACTGCCACACACATCTTCAGAGCATAGTCGTTAATTAACTGAGTACAGGGACAACTTTACCTTTTCATCTGAGGGGAGGGGATCACCTAGAAGACAGGTACATAGAAAGCTAAAAATAACTTCAAACTCAACAAAGGGACTTAAAATTACTGAATATTCATAAAAACTGTGTCACAGTGATTAAATACAACATCTGTATACTGTAGCTGCCATACAAAACATTGACATATTCTGTACTCTTAGTAACATTAAAATGCATGAGATATTTCATTTAATGGCAGTGTTCTAACTACTCTGCTGCCTAATCTTGACAGACTGTTAAATATTTTAAGTATATTTTCCTGTCTTGGCAACATTCAAAACTGAAGTACTTCCTTGGCTGAGTTGTATCTACATTACAACACAAATATTTTTAGTCCTTGCATAAATAACTGGTTCTGAAGATACTGAATAAACAGTGACACCTAAAAGTTCCAATTTTCAATAATAGAGCCAATTTAAATACCATACAAATAAATGTAAAATTAAGTATAGTAAAACCTCTGTACAACAACATCGAGCATACCAGATTAGGAGATTTCATACAGAAGTTTAAATGTAAAATCAGCCCTGTATTAACACCATATTCTTATATACAATTTAACCTTTGTGTGTTCAAACAAAGGCCGTTTCTTGTATGTGTACCTAATTTGATTTATTCTTGCTGCAGATCTACAACATGGACTTGAGTTCAGAAAATCTCTTACTGTCTTTCTGTCCATCACAGAAGTACCATGGAAGGTCCCATAAGTTTCAATTTAATTTTTCTAAATATAGTACTTATTTAAGTTACAGCATGTATGTAATATAAAGATCTGAATATGCATGAAACAGTTTATATAATGTAAATTATTGTTAAGACTTACATCATTGTCTTGTAACATTCAATAACACATTTTGTACAATTCAGAAATTGTACAGAAAGCATATTACACAGTTATCTTGTGAACTTGAAACCTAACTCCCCAAGTCTTTTGTGCCTTACCTTCAATTTACACGGTCTTTTCTAAGAATGGGACCAGTACATAAGTGCAGCACTTATTCTATTAATGTATTAGGACCAAAGTCTTCGTTATATTAATGGTTTAAAGCACAAGTGCTGTATGTCAAATTTTGGCCCTTAACTGTCAAATGTGCCACCCTATGTTTGCACAAATATAAGCCCACGAATAACTGTGGTGATGGAAGAGTAGAAATTCTCTGTGTCCTACTGGAACATTATGCTGGTGCACCTTCAATTTGAGTTTCCTGAAATCTATATTAATTTGATATACAATATTTATGGCTTAAAAATCGGCATCTGCACATGAAGAAACCAGTCTGTGAATTCACTACATATTACTGAATGAAAGCAAACTGAAATATATCTTTATGATTGACACTGCTTCTGACCATTGCATCATATAGCATAATCAAAATTAGGATTAAATTCATCAACTGCAACAATGTTTTTTAATAATATAAAGCCTTTACATGTTTTGGCCAATGATGGCTATCATCAGAAGGTGACCAACACTTTAAATGAAATTCTTCACATGCATGTGTTATCTTGTAAGGGTTAAAACACTAGTATTTAAAATGTTTTTCAAAAGTAACAGAGTTTTGGATTGAGTAGAATCTTGCTGTGAAGCCCAAGGATGGTCATGTCCTTTCACAGGAAGTTGTGTGTACTGTGTTGGTCCTGTGTGTGGTGCAGGGAGAACTATGTTGTTATTAAAAAAACACTGTTGCAGCTGATGGAATTTAATCATAATTCTACTTATGAAACATATCCTGCAACACAGCTAGTCACTATGTTGTTTCCCAAGTATCAGTGTACAGTAATGTCAACACAATCAGAACACCGGAATCTTTTAACTCTCTACGGCTTTTATCCCAAACACTTTGGATAAAAATTTCTGACCAACACTTGAATATCACATTGTGACTGCATTACACATCATTACAAAGGATACCAAAAAATGTCATATGACCAAAGATCAGAGGTTTCCTGTTTGCTTTCAGTGAGATTCAAAAAGGGGGAATAATGCAATTAAAACAAGCAATCTCTTAACAGCCGCAGCACTGTTCTTAACAATATCCTTCAGCCAATTCTACTTTTCATAACCAGGCTTTCATTAACATATTCCCAGGTTAGCTCTATTATTTCACCATCACTGTAAGATATGCCAATTAAACATTTTCATATTTGTTTTGTTTATGTAACAACATTCACATATAACATAGAATATTTAATATCACTATTGTTAATTACTGCAACATCAACAGATAAAAATGTTTACATTATTTTTATCACAGTCACACTGCACTCAGTATCGAACATACTGCTGCAGAAATTTGGATGGAAACTTGTATACTTCCACAATAAATACAAATTCACATTTAAATATGGCACTAATAAGGAAAGAGCACCTACCAAAACCAAGACTCACAAAATGAAAGATATGGCAAATGAATATCACACCAAATATTTTAATGATTTATCAAAGGTTTGGTTTTATGACATAACTACCAAATCTGCCTGGTGTTGCCTGGGCATAATGCATATGTATAAAAAACAATCATTTCCAATAAATCCAGCAATGGCGGAAGATACTTCATGTTTTCCCCATAACCTAGTAAAAGATGATAGTCTGGGTTTTCCTCCATATCCTAGCAACAGCAGAAGATAATTCAGGTGTCCCCCCATATCCTACCAATGATCCCATCGTACTTGCAAACCCAGTTCCTTCTTTACAGAGACGGTAATGGGGAAACTACCCCAAGGTCCTCTACCATCATGCCAAATTTGACTGAAATAAATGCAACAGTGTGGAAATCTATAAAGGACAGACAGAAACATTTTACTTTGTGTGTGTGTGTGGGGGGGGGAGAAAAAGAGAGAGAGAGAGTGTGTGTGTGTGTGTGTGTGTGTGTGTGTGAACCCCAATTAATATTCCTTAATTTAAGGCTTTATTCAGATGCTGTTCTATTACAATCATCCAAAGCTGGTGTTCTGTGTGATAAAGTACCTTAAGATTTTCTCAGTTTTGGGTTCAAATCCACTACTTCCCAAGGAAACTAAAGTGGGGTTCCAAGACTTTTCATTGTCTGATGTATATTTTATATACTGACTGTTTCAGAATTTTGATATAAACCTGTCTTGGTGATTAGCTGTCACCACAATCAAACCTAGAACCCTATGAACCAATGAATGAAGTATACCAGCAGCTACAATATTCAGTTCTTCAGCACAAATATATGTTCACTGAACAGTTTTGGAATCAAGACTAAGTTGCTCTGTCTACACTGTGGATTATTGCTAAACTAGGGTTAAGGCTTTTGTAGATATGTAACAGAGACCTGGTGAGTTCCACTGCTATTGTTAAACTCAGATTATACTTAGTGTCAGTTCCTCTCTGCTATGCATGTTCTCTCAGAAATAGTATTCTTAACCTTCCCTGCTACCCGTGCTTATCACAATGTCTAAATATGAGTGACAAAACTGCTTCTCAAGCCTTTGGTACACAACTAAAGAAGTGTGCCACCCAATATATATATATATATATANTGTTCTCTCGTTGCCCTGCTGAGGGTTTATAAGCGAGCTACCTCCGAGTTAGTTCTCAGTTCGCAAGTTACGAGTTACAGACGCGTGTGCAATAACTAAGAAGTCAACAAGCAGAAGACTTATTGTGTGCTTTCGAGACTTAGTGAGTGCTGTAGTACAGTTATATTTGGAGTGTGTAATTCAGGGAGATTTGTATAGCTCCCGCGTTATTGGTACGTGAAGACTTTGGTTGTAGGGTTTGTAAAGTGTGGAAACCCGCAACTGTGTTATAATTAATTGTAGCCGTGATTTGTAGGTTGTTAAATAAACCAATTAACGATCTCTACGGCGTATTCAGTAACGCAACACGTGACAACTGGTGTCAGAAGTGGGATCAATCAAAGGAGCATACACCTCTTCAGCATCTCCTATCAACTGGAGATCACCAATCACCAAGATATCCTTAACAATATTCTCCACATCTCGAATGAAAATACTCTTATCAAACTTCCTATCTTTTGATACTCTACTTAGAGCTCTCTCCACAGAATTGTAATATCTCTTTCTTTCTTCTTCCAATGTCAAGTAATGAGTGTGCATTTCAGTGATGTCTACACTACTTCCTTCCTATATTTCCTCCATATATGCCAGTATGGCATTATGTGCCCCAAGTATTATTGTCTGCTTTGTTCCGGATGTTTATCCGCGTTGCCTAGCGACTAGCGCGCTCCTTGGTGTTTTTAATTCAACAAATATGTCACGGATGAATCCCTCTATGAAAATAACAGAAACATCACTTACACAAGAATAAATATTTTAGCAAAGTATTTGTTCAACTTCATAGAAAACCATCAAATACAGTCATGTGGAAACAAGTTGGTATATAAACTGGGGGGAAAAAAAATCTAACATACACATTTGATAGAAGGTGAGATATAGCAAAAACACGGACAGTATCAAAAGCCAAGTGGAACAGAAACATATCTATGTAAACTATATTTTTACCTGATTAATCTTTCAAGAGTCTTTAGTGTGTTGTACATCTTTTATATATGAACAGTCATCATTTTCTTGGATGCTCTTTATATGAGTAATATTGGAAAAATTCTCAGAATTATATCACCCATTTTTACCCATGCTTTACCCACCTATCTCAATAGCTGATTTATATGTGATCAATTACATCCCTGACATGTTAATCTTTTCTTTACCATTAAATGTTATTAGAGTGACCAAATCATGGAAGTTATGAGCAGAATATACATAACTTCAGTCCGAAAACCTGAATGGAGGAGTCCATTTTGAAGACCAAGGCATATCTGGGATACTATTAAAATGAATCTTAAAGAAACCAGGTGTGAGGGTGTGGACCAGATATCTAGCTTAGGACAGGGCACAATGATAGACTACGAACCTTCAAGTTCCATAAAAGGTGGAACTTCATGACCAGCTAAGCAACTATAAATTTCTCAAAAAGGATTCTGCTGTTTGCTTCATGGAGTCAATATGAAGCTGCAAATACAGTGATAACTGCAAGGTTTCTGCGAGGAGCTGTGGATTTAAACGCTACGCTGAAAAAGATCTTAAATGGTTGTAATTTAACACTAAGATAATTGACTTAGGATCATTCAGTGTATTAAATGAAGTACAACATTAAATCAAGGAATGTTCTGTGAAGGTTGTACTGCAGTTTGAAAATATCTATGATTTGTTCTGATCTCTTATAGAGAAAGTGAGAAATGGACTTCCATCAAGTTAGCAGTAATATGTTCTTAAATTCTTGAATATGTTCTTAAATTTTTTTAAGAAACTTGTTACAATAAAGCCGAGGGCTGTATTTTTAATGCTGAACTAGAGTTCCTCCAATTATGGCTTCTTTTTATACTTGTGAAGGACTCCATTTTCTTCATCTGTTACAACATGAAATAAAATATGTAATTGACATTTTGTCAGACTGCCTCTGTGGTCTAGTGATCAGAGTTCCTGGCTACAGATCCAGAGGTCTGGGTTCGATTCCCGGCACTACCAGATTTTCTGAGAACTAGTGGGTCTGGAACAGGGTCCATTCAACCTTGTGAGGATAACTGAGGAGCCATTTCAAGGAAACAGCGGCTCCCGTCTAGAAAACCGAAATTAACAGCCGTGGGGATATGCTGTGCAGACCATGTAACACCGTCTGTCCACAAAAGTTGGCACTAACTTCGCTGACAAGTGGTGGCCGCTCAGTCAGTATAGTTTGCTTGCAGACTATAAGCTACGGAGTTAATTGACATTTTGACACTCCAAACTTTCTAATGCCAAGACATCATTAATGAAAACCTGGTCTGAATCCACATCATCTGATTGAGATACATAATTTGCAAAAACAAAAACTTACTGCTTAATTACAGAACTATTTCAGCTGCAATTACACCTTGATACTGCTTGATGCTTGGGTCCGTTTCCGGATTGCTCGTAATCGCTGATTGCAATAAATTCGTAGAAATACTGACACAAATACAATGATCACACCAATAATGCCCACAGCTGTGATATGATGTTGGTAGATGAAACAGGAGAGCAGAATTGCAAGACCCTATGGAGGGGAAAATTATGCAGTTTACATTCCACTGTATATTTTGATGCACTCTATTTGTATGTTTTCACATAAGACAGCACTTTATGAAGTTTATCATTCAGTATGTATAAGAGGATACCAACACATTCTCATGTTATTACAAAACATTTATTTTCCATATGGACAAAAGTATCCAAAAGATTTTGAACATGAAAATAAAAGGAAATGTACATGAGTTCTTTATGAAGACAATAAGTTAGGAACGATGTCAGACGGACAGAAGTATATGGGAGGAAATAGGAAGAGTGGTTTGTTTTGGGAATACAGAGACAGACAGCCAAAGAAGCTTGATTGTTAGGTGACATAAAAGTGGCAATGTCAAAGGGGAGGGACGAACAAACATCAACAGTAATTTTCATTGTATGCATAATACAGTTATCATTGTCACTGATTAAATTTTGGAAGAATCTTTCTAAAATAAGGCAAATCCTCTCTCTGAAGTTACTCTTACTTATTTATATTTTGTAATGATATGTATATGTACATACACACGCACAAGTCATTATCATGAATTATTCATCTGTTGCATGGTAATGTTAATACTGAAAAAATGTGCAAGGGTAAGTCAGAAAATATCATGCTATCTTTTTCAGCAATTATTTAATGAAGCAAGTTGTTCAAGTGTTACTGTTGTAGCAATTATGAATGCTAAATAAAATGAATGAATGAACTGCTGAATGTACATATAACTATAAGCACACTATCTCTTACTGTTGTAGTGACTTATCTGACCTTCACCATTCAATTGTGTTTTAGCATCAACAGGGCTGCTCCACTTACCTCATGCACCAAAGAACAGCAGTGTTCACTGATTCAGTTTTTGTGAGATGAAAGTGTAAGAGGTGGGTGCTAGATTATCAGCACAGTACAGTGATAGTTTTCTTCCTGTCAATCTGTGGAGGAACCTGATCATTCCTTGTCAATAACATTTAATCCATTTGTATGCAATTCAGTGTAGCGAAACACTATCCCCATACTGTGCTAGGAATCCTTGATGAAATTGTGCCACTCTTACATCAGCCAATATAAAACAAATTACTATATGCTGCTGCTGTTTGATGCATGTAATCAGTGGAGCACCCATGCTGGCAGCACTACTTGTGAAAAAAATGGAAATGTGAAGATAAAATATATCACTGCAACAGCAGGGAGGTCCTGCAATTATAATTGCATGTGCTTTCAGTAGTGGGACCAATCGCAAAAAACTGATGTGAACATTTTGCTGGTACTTTCTGACTTAACCTTCTATATATTAACACGGTAATTTGTTCATTACTCTGCTACTGCACATTAATAACTATTTTAAACTATACCTTCAGTTTGAAAATTTGGGTGTTCATTCACACTACGCTACTATTATAAGCCAGAACAGTTCACTGTATAAAGTGATTGGCTGTGGGCTGGATGGGTTGTGTTCCATTTCTATCATCCAGATCCAGAGTGGCCCTATGGGCTATCCTGCCTCCAATTCAATATTAGAGGATCTTTCACTAGCCACAAAGCATTAAGCTGACCACTCACGTCCAGCCATGGTTGAGGTTAAGAATCAGTACAATTTTACCTCTATATCCCAGACATACAGACTCAATAGCAACATATTTATGCATATGTATGTTACCTACTGTGTTTACTGCACAATCATTTCTATAACAAAATAATAAATTATTTACCTGTCTTATGGTCATGATAATCACAAAGACAACTGGTCCAAACGTTGCAATGGTGTAATATATAAAGAGTTGCCCTGCAGCTGAGCATACTGACAGGACGAGACAATCAAACACGAACTTCGGGAACTGAAACATTTAATTTAAAGAGAAATCAAGTACAAATGAGGAGAAAGTATTAAAAATTTTGCATAGTGTGGGATGTTGCAAACATGGTATAACACTTAGCTTCTATAACATGGAGGGAATTTCTTGATGAGCTACACAATGGTCAGCTTTTCAAGGCCTTTGCTCCATGGTGTTAGTTTACACATTTTTATAGATGAATAAAACTGGATAATTTTACTAATTGTCAATAGATTTTCCATCAAGTGCAACAATATATATTTTGATCACTTAATTATCTCAAAATAATATCAAAATATATATTGTTGCACTTGACGGAAAATCTATTGACAATTAGTGATTGATAGTGTAACGGACCAAAATGAGACAATTCAAAATACTGGATAATTTTCATGAAATTAAATTTGATTTGACCCCCCACCCCAAACCCAAATTTCCTATTGAATCCCCATCTGTTATAATGTCTCTCATTAGTTTGCAGGCCCCCCCCCTGATTTGACCAGATGTTTTAACATGAAGAGGGAAAAGATGGCATAAAACAATATATTTTGTAATATGTTTCCATTTTGGTTGCTAGGTGACCCACAAGTCTAAGGAAGAAAAATAAGATGCATTAATCTCCATTTTCTTATTCTGGCCCAACATCCAGTAGACACAAGATAAAGTCAGTAGGTAATGCAGTGCTGTTTAATATCCTAAGAGACTGCAACTACTCATTATTTAATTGAAGGCATGAAAGATACCTCAGTCATGAAATTGATGGAATGGATGAACCCTCCCTGCTGTGCAAGAGAGACTGCAGTGAAGAGGCAGGAGAATAAATTCACTCCACACATCATCTGCACTGAACTCATGCCATAGTGAGAGAACAACTCCCCTTGCCAGTTGGAAGTAAAGCTGTCAAATAACATGTAGGAAGCCAGAAGGATCAGTCCTGAGAATGTGGTCACTGCGACCCCTACAAAGAAGTAAGAGATCAACTGTAAAACATTTATCAGTACAAGACAAAAATCACATTCCCAATTCTGTTTAGAAATCTAACTTCTATGAAAATACTCAACACTAATTCAGTGACCAGATAACTTGCTTCAATCCATAACTAAACACATGGAAATATAAATCTTAAACTGAAATTCATTACATAATATCATAAATTGCACATTTATTTTATCCTTCTTGGGTTAAAATATTTTCCTGAGCACACTGCTTTGAAACATCTGTAGTTTACGTACTTTCCGCATGCGAGAGACCACGTTTCATACCCATACTCATCTAAAACATTAGGTAAAATTATAGTTTTATTTCAGTGGAAATCACAATAATATTGTCTTCAATAAAATCACTTTCACACAAGAAAGTGAGCAGCAGAGACACGTTGCAAGATAACATACTTCTACCAGTGCATATTTTAACCTTTATCCTACGGCCCTTTAAATTCATGTTTTCCCAGCGGTACGGAATTCTTTAAAGGGCCGCTATTTGAGATCCATTAAAACTGTAGTCACTTACTAAATTTCCTCCTATTTCTACAATTTCTGTGATAAAAGAACGAAATAAACGCTGTT
>NW_019736398.1:69084-79492 GCF_002891405.2 Cryptotermes secundus
GGGAAGACAGACACTCCATGCAGATGGTGGCCAAAAATTATGTAAGTAGGACATAATTTTCTACTTTAAAATTTAATTTTATATAACGTTGCCACGCGCGGACTCTGCGACACCATATAGCGTCATTCGTACCGGGGACTTTCTTTTAACGACGACATACGTTGTCTTTAGTCGTTTAAAGGTTAAGTGCTTTTTGATATTATTCAAAATTTTCTTTCTCAATCATTGTCTTTGGATACACTCTTATTAAAAAAGTATATTTTATGAGAAGTACCTTACATAACACCACAAAACATGACACAGCGCATCACTACCACTTAACTTGACAACAGTGGTAAAAAGGCATATTGTCTCCATTCCAAACTGTTCCCTGTGTGAAAAACAATTTCAGAACATCATGATTAACCCATACTTAAAATATGATATTAAGAGAGATGGTAGTATTGCCTTTATGGTCATCTGCACTGCCCAGCATGAAGAATGCCATTCCCACTGATATAAGCACTGCAGTCACATACTCATAGTACTCATATTTCTTTCTAGAAACGATCTTCCCCATTATCATGACTGGAATTATCTTTGAAGCCTTGGCTAGTACCTGAAATATAAATTATCATTGTTTCACATTATTTTCTTCAACATGAACTTCGGCAGCACATTTCAATAGGATGGTTTACATGAATTATTGCTTTCCTTTTATCTTTCCCAATTTATCTAACAATATTGTAGTGTGTAGACCTGTTTCCAGGTAATGGTTGCAAACAAAAAGTTTCCTGCAGCAACAGTCTGAGTGCAGTGTTTTCTATGGTGGTCTGTGCCAAGGGGTTATAAGAGGGATAACTGGAGCAAGAATACACACAGATGGAAGGGAGCCGCCATTCAGAGAGGACATGTGCCTAGAAGCAGAGGAGTAGCCACTGTTAGAAGCCATTACCAGGCAACTGCTAGTGATGACACTGCAAGATGGAAAAGACTTAGCTGTGATTTGTAAAGTGTGGAGATTAGCGATGGCACTATAATTAAGTGTAATTACAAGTTGTGTGGTAAAATGATCAATAAATCCAATATCTATCCAAAACCCAATCAAGAGTCACTCATACACACGATAATATTGTCACGTGAGTAAGGGAAAGTGGAAGCATATGCATGCACCTCTCTCTTTGGATACTTTTTTACTTTGCCACTCCCTCCCCAATCAATCTAAGAATTTATTTCCATGTAAGCATGTTCTAGTACAGCAGTTTTCAAGCATAAAGCTTCGACAACTGCATTTAAAAGTTATAAACATGTTCTGTGGCCACATAACTTTTTACATACAAAACAAATCTTGTATGGAAGATTGTTATTAATTGATGCAAGGAAAATGTTATTATTTTAATTTACAGCAGCTTGCTAAATGGGAACTTGCTCCCTTACGTTTATCCACAGCTAACAGAAGAGTTCTTTAAATATTTCAATCCATCAATTTGTTGCAGTACTTATTTATCAAGAAATGATGGTGAAAGGTTCCAGCCATATAGCACAGACCCATAACACCTGTATAAAAATGGTCAATGAATTTACAGAACATGTAAAAAAAAATTCATCTCAAGACTGGAAAAAACCTTCTACTGAAAACAATTTATTAGCCTTGAAAATAATTGGTGGCCATGTGAGAAGTTACTGGTGGCTGCACTCAAGAATCTCTGATCTAGTATGGTGGTCAAATAATTATTCAAACAGTGCAAGTAACTTCAAACATGTTCTAAGAAGCAGTTATGCCTTTTCAAACATTATATTATATATATTGTAGCACTTACAGGTGTTACTAGGCAATGACTGTGAGATAAGCAAATATACCAGAGTCATTACTGGGTAATGCATGCAAACATTTCTTCACAGCAATGTATCAACATGCAACAACAGAGGAACTGTAGGAAACAGAGTTTTCTACAGTGGTCCGTGCTGAGGAGTTATACACAGGATGAAATGAAGACTTAGTTCAGTTAATGGAGTTGTGGAATATGCACCAAATGGTAAGGACATAAGCAGACAGTGTTAAAACCTGTTACCAGGAAACAACTAATGAAAACAAAGACTGTTATAATTACCTGTAGTTACAATCCATAAGTGGTCAATAAATCCAATTACCCCAAACCCTGTTGGGAGTCACTCATACACATGACACTATCATTTTTGAGGTCCACTGAAATTATATTCATTTCCTTTAATATTTGCTGGTATACAAACATAATAAACTGAAAGATCAATTCTAACCTGGGTTGGGAAGCTGACATACTTGAGGGCTTCATACTGACACCATGAACTCATGATATTGGAGAATGAGCAGTAGACATACTTGTAGAATGGAGCTACATGCCGTGGCTGCCTTGTAAAAATAATGTAAAGTCCTGATAGCACAAAGGCCAAAATCCGATTCACAAAGACAAGAAACTGTGAATCTGTAAAATGTCCTTTAGCTCCTCCAGAATCAATGTACTCCTGTTTGGAAAAATTAAAAGATAAATATTAAATACAAATCTAAAACAACACATAAGAAAAGGTAAAGCTGTCCCTCTGTTTAACTAATTAAGCACTATGCCAGGAAGATGTATGGAGGAGTGGATGTATAGATTCACGTATTCTTGACCTTGGCACTAGTTGGAGGTGAGTGGTCAGCTTCATGCCCTGGCAACTTTACACCTGGGGAAAGAGCCCCAAGTGTCCACTGGATGGGAGGTTGTGTGGGCTTCAGAACCAGTCTGGATGATGCGCTGAAGAGAAAAATCTTGCTCCTACTGGGACTCAAACTCCATTCCCTTGGCTGCCCAACCTTTAGTCAGTCACTATACTGACTACACTGTCCTAGCTCACACAAAGAAAATTATAGGAAGTTAAATTCCAGAAGTGTGGGAAGTACATATATATGCATACAACAGCTTGGCAATTAACTTCTGTCCATGCCACAAAAGTAAGAATGTAAAACACAGGTTTCATATTTGGTATTAGTAAATTTTCTAGTCTTTGGAATTCATGCATGCTAACAGGGTCCAATCCAATGGGTACTATAGGCTATTTACCTGGTGGTAAAGCACCCAGGTATCAAGCTGACCTCTGTACAGTGTTCAGGATAAGAATATCTGGAGCTTTACTTCTGTGCCCACTGTATGTCTTCATGATATTGTGCTTAAACACAGGGAACATTTTGTGCTATATAAAGTAGACAGCTTACGATCAACTATTTTTGCGTGTTACTCATGGGAGTGGCGGTCACGTAGTTGGTTGAGGCACTATGCTACAAGCCAAAAGGTCGCGGGTTCGATGCACAATGAGGTCACTGGATTCTTCTCAATTCACATAATCCTTCCAGTCACATTATGACCCTGGAGTCGACTCAGCCTCGTAACAGAAATGAGTACCAGGAATCTTCCTGGGGGGATAAAGAGTGGCTGGCGCTTAAGGCTGATAGCCTCACCACTATCTGTGAGCCGACTGTCTAGAAAATGTGGGAGCCTCGACGTCTCAGAACAATATAGGCCTCCACAGCCTGTCACAGGGATACCTTTACCTTTCTACTCATGGGAGTTCACATTAAATGACGGCCTCAACGCATCATTCGATAACATATATAGTACTGTTGACCTAATCCTTCCAGCTGCACTATGGCCCTGGGGTTGACTTAGCCTCTAACAGAAATGAGTAGCAGGAATTAATTAAATAATTTTCCTGGGGAGTAAAGCGCGGTTGGCGCGTAAGGCTGACAACCTTACCGTCATCTTTGAGCCGATTGTCTAGATAATGTGGGACCCTCAACATCTCACAGCCCTATGGGCCTTCATGGCCTGGTACAGGGATAGCTTTTTTTTTACTTGGTTCATGATAGAGAAAATACAATTTAAAACTACAAACTTAACATACAAGTTCAGTCTCGATACTTTCTGATCAGCATCACATGAGTAAAAATTTTTATTGGCTTTCATAAATACAATAATGAATCTTCAGGTCTCATAAAAGGCAGGAAATTTCTGAAGCAGTCAAGCAACATTTAGTTTTTAATTAAGGAATTAGCTCCATACACTTAGTTACAAATTGTGCTACATTCTAGGTTTCAGCCTCACTTCTGCTGAGCACAAACAGCTTACAACTTCAGCTGCAATCAGCACACAGCATTCACTTCTTAACAAGAACAACAGCTACTACAAACAAAAACAACAAAAGTTTAGATATAAGCATTGGAAACATGCTTCTTGATTTTACCTTGTACAGTTGTGGGTAAATTATGGTTAAATAGCTCCTAAGACAAAATGAATGGAATTAAATAGAAATTATTCTTATCAAGAAATTTTACAAGACATTTTCAAGCAACCTACCAGATTGTATGGTATTACAATACTGAAGACCACAATATGAATGCCATCTCAGTAAGTTAGAAAGAATAAACTCTGGCTCTCAGAGCTCTTAATTTTGCAATAAAACAAATATCCCGTGTGTAGATATGGAATACATGGGTGCAAGGTTCAAAGAGCCTAACTGAGAACTTGTAGTTCAGAAACAAGACAGCTACAATGGTAGTTTATAGAACATTTTATGCATATTATCATTGGTTTGAATGAAAAATACAATGTATTAGTAAGCTGGTACCCTTTCAACTCCCAATTTTCACACAAAACCTAGTAATCATCAGTTCAATTTTGACAGCAAACATTTTGGAATGAGATCTAAGTCACAGCCAAGAATCAATAATTATAAACAAGTATTAAACCCTCAAACTATATGCTGAATAAAAAATTAAAGCTTTGAAATGTTCCAGGAGTTATTTACACAGCCCCAAAAACAAACGTATGTTAAGTATTCAGACAGAATAAACAATTCTGTTTAATGACATTACCTGTGTCATGATCTTCTCTTGCAACAAACCCCAAGTGAGGTATGTCAGTTGAAGTCCCAGGAAACAGAAAATCAAAAGAATAGCTTCTTGCATTGTGCTGTGGGTCTGCTGTAAGGCATGAGATAACTGAGGTGTTGCCTGCTGAAGGCCATCTCCACTTATCAAAGGATCTGGTCCAGACAGGCAGAGCCTTATAGCACTGGGAAAACATCCTGGGCCTGAAAATTTAAGCCACTTGCATGTTTACTGTTTTCTAGAAAGGAAAACAGAAGCACTCAAGATTAACTTCTAATTCCATATACGTGGGGCAATCCAAAAGTTTCTGAAATTTGAATTTTGCGCGTGAATGGTTATGAGTACATCGAAATACCGCTAGGTGTCTCCTCACACATCCTTCTTGAATCAGTGTGGCAAGCGGCGTCAAGTTGAGTGGTTGGGTTTATAGTTGGTGAACGTATTTCCACTGTTGTGTTTCCGTGAGTTTGCGGTTTTGCATTGGCTGACCTGAGAGAGCAGCGTGTCTGTATAAAGTTCTGTTTCAAACTTGGGAAAACCGCTGCAGAAACGCACCAAATGTTGAAGCAAGCTTTTTGTGAAAACAGTTTAGGCCAGACACAAACTTACAACTGGTATAAGCATTTTAAAAATGGCCAAACATTGACTGATGATGACGATCATTCAGGACGGCCGTCAACGGGCAAAACATCAGAAAATGTTGCGAAAGTTAGGGATCTGATTCTGCAAGATCGTAGACTGACCATCCAAGACCTCTGTAACACCTTGGGACTAAGTTATGGTACAAGTCAACGAATTTTGTCAAGAGGAACTGAACACGAGGAGGATTGCGGCGAAGTTTGTGCCACGACTGCTGCAAAATGAACAGAAGCAGCATCACTTGGAAGTCTGCAGGGAACTTCAGCAACAGCTTCAGGAGGATCCAAACTTTCTTTCGAAGGTTGTCACTGGTGACGAAAGTTGGGTTTATGGCTACGACCCTGAGAGCAAGCAGCAATTGTCGCAATGGAAGAGCCCTTCTTCGCCTCGGCCAAAAAAAGCTTGATAAGTCAAGAGCAACATTAAGTCCATGGTGATCTGTTTTTTTTATATTGATGGGATTGTTCATAAGGAGTTTGTCCCTCCTGGTCAGACAGTCAATAAAGAGTTCTATCGCGATGTTCTAAGGCGTTTGAGGGAGAACATGAGGAGAAAACGTCCAGAGAAGTGGCACATGAACATCTGGGTACTCCACCATGACAATGCACGACCACATACGGCTTACATTGTGCAGGAATTTTTGGCTAAAAACAAGATGGCAGTTGTTCCCCACCCACTGTACTCGCCAGACTTAGCTCCATGCGACTTCTTTCTCTTCCCCAAGATGAAAATCAAGTTGAAGGGCAAAGATTTGATACAGTTGAGGAAATTCAAGTGGATATGCAGACGGTACTAAACACCCTAACAAAGAAAGACTTCCAGGATGCATTTGAAAAGTGGCAGAAATGCTGGGATCGGTGTATGTGCTCCCAAGGGGACTACTTTGAAGGTGATGGTGCAGAATAAGATCTAGGTAAGATGTAATAGTTTTTATTAATATATTTCGGGAACTTTTGGATTGCACCACGTATATACGCATTCAAAGTGTATATTTTGTAGACAGTACTATAATTGCATTATCTTAGCATTGCATGAGATTACTGCTGAAATAGCTCAGTTGGTATGGTGATGGGCTGCGGGCTGGACAGCCAGGGTTCAATTCCTGGCAGGGACAAGAGATTTTCTCTTCTTCACAGCATCCAGCCTGGCTCCGAGGCCCACCCAGCCCCCTATCCAATGGGCACCAAGGGCTCTTTCACTGGGGGAGTAAAGTGGTTGAGGCATGAAGCTGACCACTCACCTCCATCTAGTGCTGAGGTTAAGAACGTGCAGTTATACCTCTACTCTGAATATGTTTTCATGTCATGGTGGTTAATTAATTAAGTAAAGGGACAATTTTACCTTTACCTTACCAGAGTTATAACTTTATTATTTATAAGCAATAATGACCACACCATTGACCTTAACTAATTTTAAGACTCAATTTCTGTATGAACAAGGTTCTCACTGATGTAATAACATTAATCTCGCCATTTGTTCGGCATGGCACACCACTCACTTTAAAAAATATTTTAATGATACATCCTATATTCTGTTTCTTAACAAATATATGTATGATGTCTGCTTCCTCATGTCCTCCTGATTCTAAAAATACTAATCCAAGAAATATTTAGCACCTCAGGATCTACAGGAAAGCAGAAACCATGCAGATCTGTTACCACTGTCTGACTTTAACCAAATTTTGAATGAGTCAACAGATTTTAGGGAATCTTTCCAGCACCAAATTAAAAAAAAAAAAAGTGTGTTCTGAAGTTCTCAAATTGTTACAAGTGTAGAGACATGGCAAATTCTTTCTGTATATACACAATTAAAAACATAGATATATGAAACCATCTACCACAGTAGCGGACAAAAAAAAAGCGACACAAATGCAAAAGTGCAATTAGAGAGGAATTGCTGTACATGAACTTAATAATTCGTATTGATCACTAAATACTATTAGAGTGAGCAAATCAAGGGAGATGGAAACGACAAATAGCATACCCAAAGAGTTGAAATGCATACACAATTTTAGTTAGAAATCCTGTGGGGAAGAGAACACTGGGGGCTGGAAGAATAATATTAAGTTCACTCCTAGCACCTCTGCAAAACCTCACAGCCTCCCATTTTAGCAGTATATTAGCAGCTAGAAGTATTTCACAGTAAAGGAATGAATAACAAATAATGTACATATGAGGGAGAGTCAGTAAATAGGTCACAAATGGAAGTAAAACAGCTGTAATTGACATAATAAGTTTTCTATGTGTATCACTAGGTAGTAGCTTCTTGACAGTCTAGGTAGCAGACATGCATGTGCATGTTCAGAGTCTGATTTCAGTAGTCAGAATGGCAACCATGCTTGACATGTAAACTACCGAAGAGCAGCGTTCTGTTATGCTTTTTTTATGTACAAAAGGGCTCAATGCAAAATATATTCATACAGAAATGTTTCCTGTTTACAGTAGGGAAGTGTTTGTTGCATAAAGCGGTCGGTTCACAACTGGGTCTGGAAATTCTCTCAAGGATGTTTGAAAGCCACAGATGATGCCCGGCTAGGTACAAAAATGGCTGTGACAACAGTCAAAAGACTTCTATGCTGCGGGTTTTGATGCACTGATAAAGCAATGAGACAAGCATATTGATGTTGGTGGAGGATATGACAAGAAATAAATGTTTTTCCATGTTCAAATACCATGTTCTATATCCACTGGTGACCTATTTACTACTTCTCCCTTGTATGTCCAAGAAATCATAAACTGTAGCTACATGTACAATCTAGTGACAAAGAAAAAACTATTTTCCTAAACACTTTCAGAAGAAAAAAAACTGCTGATTTTGTCAAAGCATATTAATGTATCTTAAGAAAATGGGGTGTCAAGGTGTGTACCTGATTTGACCCACCTGGACAGGGTCTAGTGGCAGGCTCCTGTGAAACAGTACTAAACCTTCAGAGTCCATAAAAGGCATATTTCTTACACAGCTGAGTGACCATCAGCTTCTCACAGACTCTGTCCCACATAGTTTAAATTAATGAATATCCTTAAACTGTCATTTTAATATAAGTTTTATTTACAAAGATATGTAAACATTTAAACATTTGCAGAAAGAACTTTGATATCAGCAACTCAGGAAGGAAACTGTGCATTTACAAACATTATATCTGATGTGGTAGATCAGAGATATTAAATACAGAGAAATGAAATGTGAAACACGACCCAACACAAGTATTCAGAATAAACATCAACAAAAGCAATTAATAAAAATGAGAACTATGAGTGGTTATGACTAGATTTCCAGTGTGGGAGAGAATTCTCTCTCCACTCACAGGACTAGCTCCAAGGTCCATCTTGCCAACTACTAATTGGATGCCGGGGACCTATTTTCCTGAGGAAAAGTGCTCTAAGTGTGAAGCTGATCATTCACTTTTAACTTGTGATTAGGTCAAGAATGTGTGGAGCTTTATCTCCATCCCCCTACACACATTTATGATATACTGCTTAGCATCAGATAATTATTACTACAGTATTATGATAACAATGAGGGGTAGATTTACTTTAACAGAGGTTGGATTTTGTAGAAAGAGTCCAAGAATTAACTGACTATGCCTCCAATAAAATGAGAAACTCCCATGCTGCATCAGCAGAGGTTCAGGAATATCCACCAGCAATAGATAGCCAGCTGACAGGTGAGAAGAGTGTGTGGAAGTTTCATGCAGGAAGAAAAGCTCCTACAACAAAAAATGTAACTGATGACATGTACTATATCCTGGAACTTAATACCATTTATTCCAGCAAGGCCGCGCCATGGCTCAAGCAGTTAGTTGCTGGCTTCCCACCGGGGCGGCTCGAGTTGCGGCTCAAATGGGATTTGTGGTGGACAAAGTGGCGCTGGGGCAGGTTTTCTCCGAGTACTTCGGTTTCCCCTGCCAATCTTCATTCCAACAAATTCTCCATCATTATAATCACCCGGGCCAGGCTACAATAGGCCAATCAGTGGCTGCCATGCCGAGTGGACCCAGTTGGACTCCACCCCTCACTAAGCGAAATGTATTCCAGCAGATGTCCAGTGACATTTCAGAGGCATACTGGTGGACTCACGTAGGACTACACGGCATTAAACACCAGAAGACAGTCACTGCTGTGAAAACCTCAAATTGAGCAACAACTGATATTTGTGACTAAGTGGTAATTCCTATGTAGCCTAATCATTTCCCTATGTAAGTTAAGAGACCGATTAAACACAGAATTACATAAAATCATGTCTCATTATACAGGGTCCACCATCGGGATCACATGTCTTAGGACAGAAAGTTGACTATTCACTGCAGTATGTGCACAATTCTACTTGTAAGTGTATGCAGTTTCAGAAATTGTGGTGAATTTGGCTATGACTCAATGTGTGTTTGCTGCTGAGCCTTTTCTAAACACAGTCTGACTTCACTTATTCATTATAATAACAATGGGTATTTTTGGAGATTTACAATAATTTGGTTAAAAACCAGATAATATAAGTTCAAAGCATTTGATAGCTTGAAAGTAATCCCCTTCACACAATTTTATTGGGGAAGCTGGGAAGAAAAAGACCAATACTTCCAAAGGAGTTTACTGAAGGCAAACAATTGATGGAGAAAACAAAGTTATGGCTTTTAACACTGGTGAAATATGTCCTTGTCTATGGACAAGGAAAAATACAAAACATGAACCATTTATCAACAGATGCCTAGAGATTTTATACACACATATATACAGTAAAACTTGGTTATAGCAACATCGGTTTCTGCGACACCTTGTCTATTGCGTCAAATATTCAATGGTACGAACTAATTCCTCATAAAGCAACTGTTTTTATACCTTGCTTAGTACGACATGCACAAATGCATCAACCTCGTATGTAACGTCATTTTCATTC
>NW_019736398.1:79773-93451 GCF_002891405.2 Cryptotermes secundus
TTGGATCAAATACAAACAAGAAGCAAACTATACCAACCGAGCGACTGCCACTTGTCGGTGAAGTTAGTGCCAACTTTAATGGATAGAGGGTGTTGCGTGGTCAGCACAATGAATCCCTATGACCATTAATTTCGGTTTTCTAGATCAGAGCCACCATTTACTTGAAATAGCTCCTCAATTATCCTCATGAGGCTGAGTGGACCACATTCCAGACTCACTACTTCTCGGAAAATCTGACAGCGCCGAGAATCAAACCTGGGCCTCTGGATCTGCAGCCAGGAACTCTTACTATTAGACCACAGATGTGGTCAAGTACTTCAATGAAATGATGAGCCTAAAACTTCATGCAGCCCTAAGTCTTCAGGTAATAAGTACTCTTTTTGTATGGATGGTAACTCAAATCCTTATTCAAATATTTCAAACATTCATATTTGAAATTTCTAAAGAAAACAAATTTTACATTACCAACCAGGAGTGATTTTGTTGCACTGCATTTCTCTCTCTTTCAATGTTCTCTGGTATACAAACTGAGTTTCGCAGCAAAGGTCCACAAACACAAAAGTCATGCACCCTCTTTAAAACTTTATCCTGCTTTGGAATTCTTCAATGCCCTGGCACATCAAATTCTATTTCTATAAATTCTCTCTGTTTGCAGTCCACTCAAAAACAAAAGTTTCAACAGTAAACACATGTTCATTCAAGAGCCAATTTGTCAAAATTGCTGAAACTGTGTAACCTTATAAAAGGACTCATACATTTACAACTTCCCCTTCTACAGTAGCACAATCTTAAACACTTGATTCCACTGGCAGAGCCTGTGCATGAACATTAAAGGCATAAGGTTTCAATGAACTGAATTATGCTTGTACACATCATTAAATTCTCATAACTTGAGAAACAAAAAAATAAAATTTGACATCAGTTCTTGCTTTTACCTGTTCTTTCTAAGTAGCTGCTTTTCTTAACATATTTAAATATTAGGAATCCTGGTACAAAGATGGTAGCATATCCAAGTATGTTCAGGCAGAGTCGAAACAGCCAGCTGCCTTCAAAGCTTGAGAGTATAGCCGTATCACCTTTTAAATCCACTACTGAACGGAGTATTTGAGTAATTATGTACACAACAGCTACTGTGCCCAAGAACAACAAGCTGAAACATAAAATACCTCTTTCATTACGGAAATATTTTCAACTAAGTCAGAGGTATTTAAGAAGCAGTACCTAAGCAACTAACTAACTACATGGAGCTCAGTTCTTTTATAGATGCCAATAACTGCTCAGCCAGTCAAGAAATTCCCAGCATTTTATGGAACCCAAAGTCTCATTACCATTTTTCAGCAGCATACCAGTAGTCTCTGTCCTGAGTCAAATGAATCAAGTTCACACTCACCTATGCTATTTCTTTAATAAAAATTGTAATAGTAGCCTCCCATCTACATTCACATCCTCCCTGTTGTCTCTTTCCTTCAGATTTTCCAACTAAAACTCTGTTATGTGCTTCTCTTTTCTCATATGTGCTACATGCTCTGCCCATCTCATGTGCCTTAGTTTGATCATTGTAATACTACTTTGAGAGGAGTAAACAGTATGAAGCTCCTCATTATACAATTTCCTCCATTCTCTTACTATTTCATCCCTTTTAATTTTAAATATTGTTCTCAGCACCCCCTCTGAAACTCTGTGTAACATTTTGTAACAAGCTCCATCCACAACATCCAAGCTGGAGGGCCACTCCTTGTTGGCTGTCTGAAATAGTTTATTCAATATGTTCACAGCAACAATTCAATATTTCATGCAGTAAAATTAAATTTAAAAGGAAAAAATATTTGTAGTCAATTATACACGGCCCACAAGATATTAATGATTTAGTACCAGTGACAAGATTATGCATCATACTTCAAAAATCATAATGAGAAATAAAATTACATAAGAACAACAGTACACATTACATTTTAATTAGACCCTATCATTACTGTTTCTTCCCCAGTAAATGAATTATGAACATGGTAGTGCCTTGTATGTGAAAGATTCTGAATCAAAACCTATGCCTGCATCTCTAATTACATAACACATGATGTTCATCTCACTAGCCATGAGCATTCCAAACTCACTTGTGGGATGTCAATGTATGAAGAGACAACCACTTGTTGAACTGTTCCGTAAACATTTATTATAGTTGCACAGTATACACAGATGAACTTCGGTTTGAAGAACTGAAGACTAATAGTATAGTACCAACAATACTACTGCTTGCAACGCCCACACACCTCTGCTCTCCTCAATATCAAAGTCAAAGTCGCATTGCGACTGATAGGCAGTCAGTAAGTCTTGGTGTCAAGCCTCACCTGGGGCTCATGACCAGATAATAATTACTGTTTGACAGTTAGTCTTGTTTTTGTGGGGCGTCCTCTCTGATGAGAGGATGGGTCTGTCTTTTGTATATACATCCACTTGTTGCCATATAAAATTACCTTCAGCCTTCTTGGAAAGGAACTACTGCAGTGAAAATTATGTGAAATGCAAGGGTGATACCAAGAGTCAGCTTACTTACTTACATCTACGAATGTCATTAACTAGAATTCGAGGGCCATTAGTGGTTATCAGGCAATCTGGGAAACACAGTTCTACATACTCTACACATTTTTCATCTAGACAATGACGCCAATAACGAAATATAACACTCCCATATAAAGTAGAAGTGACATTCGTTGGTCTTTAAAGCTGCAGATTTCATGAAACTGACAATTTAAACATCTTACCATTCCCTCAACGCGATTATAATGATGCATATTTCTAGTTCTCTTGTTATACAACTTAAGGCATTGGTACTAAAATACCAGTGCAACTAACGAACGCACTACTATTAACGTAACTTTAACTTACCAAATAATAACCTCATGCGTTCTGTGTATCATTATGACATGCATTCAGTTCACCTTTTTACAAATATTAAAATTAAAAATTAAAGGGTTTAAAATAACCTAACATTACACTCGCGGATGAACATGTACACCTCTCACACGCATCTTTCATAATGGCTAATGTCATGAGTAGTTTTCGTAATGTTCGTGTATGTATGACAAAGATTCTGTTTCACATATCATGCGATAAATAAGGCATTTGTGTAGTGATCAGCATTAATTTTGTATCAAAGTTCATTTCTACAACTTTAACCTAACCTCCATCTTCTTTAAGAATCAACATGCACCAACATTTAATTCTAATCCGTGACACAACGTGAAGTCATCCGTGTTTACTTGGCTTTGTAAGGAATGTGCATACCGTGCATACGATCCTTCTCCTGGGGCCAGGCTGGTGAACCGTGGTGTCTGTCCGTACCCTCCTCTCGTTTGCCCCTGAGCACTCTACTACACCATCAATCAAGCGACAGGTTTTTCAATATATGTATGAACTGATGAAATTAGGTCCGTACGAGTCATGGTTTGTACTGCAAATGAGCCTTCCCACTCCTAGCAAAGAGAAACATACAGCTGACCTCACTGAAATATGAGAAAGTAAAATATTCAGAATTCCTATGTGTTTGTATTTTGGACATCTGACAGTGAGATCTTCAAACCGCTTCAAACTACTTGAACCATGTATGCGGTAGACAACTAATACCAATTTTTCACGAAATAAATCGCATGTTTGCTCATCTGACCCAACAACTCAACACCTTCCTTCTAAGCCCTTTCTTGTTACCTGGTTGTGAACATGAACATAAAAAAACAGGGGAACGCACTCCAGAAACACCATAGGGATGAACCAAGGCCAACACTGTGGATTGTGATGACTTGACTGATTGACTGAGCCCTATACTCTGCAGTGCGACGGGACGTCGCTGAGTATGACTTGAGCCACCATCCTATCTGTTGTATGTGCTGGAAGCAGCTGATAGCTTCTTCCTCTGTTCATAAATACAATGTGTGATAAGACTCCCTTCCCATGTTGAGGTGAGTTAGAAAAAATCCATTGCAGCCCTAGAGCCATACAAGGCATCAAAAAGGGAATCTGGCACATGGGGGTATAACTAGACCACCATGTTACTGGGGGACATGCTGCAAGGCTGATGACCTTGCTCTGTAAAAACATTACCATTGCAAAATCCTAAGATGTGAAAACTGGATGCAATCTGACAGCATCTTCTAAGCCAGGCCATGGTATGAAATTGGCTGTTTTGCTGATAATGATGACTAAGACTGTCATCACTTCAACTCCAGGTGACTGAGACAGTCCCTGAAATATTTGACAGACAGACATGATCTTCTGACTATGCCTTGCTTTATTTTTGTGCAAGTAACAATAAAAAGGAAAATAAGTATACAAGAGCAAAGAAACTAATGGAAGAAGAGATAGATGTATTATATGCAAAGTTAACTCAGATAAATGTTTCATCCTCAGATGGCAGCGAGATTTCTATTCTGTCAAAAGGACAAAGTGCCTGCATGTAACAGACTTCTGCTAATATTATGTCTCATATTTCTGTATCTTACATAAACTGGGGGGGGGGGGGGGGGATTATAATTCCACATAATATTGCAGTGCACTATGCTTTGTGTGTAAGATCAACATGAGACTGTAATAAACCATATGTAATGTGGAACAATAATTCAGTTTGAATCATCTTATTCCTTTGATTACCATCAGATATCTTTTAAGCTTTACAAGAATTTCAATAAAAGTGAATCTAAGTCAGCAGCTTTTGATAACTTGAAAGTAATACCTTCATAAAGGCTTCAGCTGGGGAAGATGTCAAGAACAAGATTAATAATGTCAGACATGTTTACTGAGGGTCAAACCAGTTGCTGGAGAAAATGAAATTATAGCTCTTTAATATTGGTGAAATTTCTAAAATATAAAATATTTATCAACAAATGCCTAACTAATATACTGTGGTATGCCTTCTGAAAGACAGAATTGTGAAGCCACAGACAGCCATTGAAAGGCAACAGCTCCATAAACACACCTATTGCTAGGCAATGGCTCAGTGCCAGTCACATGAAGGCTGCAACAAACGCACACAATAGAAGAGCTGTTGGAAGCAGTGTTTTCTGTGTGGTCTATGCCAAGGCTACATAACATGGACCAGTAGAGTCAGAGTCCAAAGAGGAATTCCAACCCATGTGGAGGTGGGGGTCGAATACCTCCACCGTGACCCTGCGAGTCGTAGGAGGCGACGAAAAGGGAAGTCTCAAATTTGAGAGAGTACTATATGATCTCGAGTACCAAGGGACTCGGACCCGAGAAATACTGCGCTGGCAAGGGCCAGGAGCATATACATAAGACAGACCCGTCCTCTCATCAGAGAGGGCGCCCACAGAAACAAGACCGTAACTGTCAAACAGTAATAAATATCTGGTTATGAGCACCAGGAGGGTGCTTGACACCAAGATTTACTGACTGACTGGCTGTCAGTCGCAATGTGACTTTGACTTTGACATTGACAGAGTCCAGAGCCCACAGGAACAGGAATGTCTGCAGTTGAAGCCACTACCAAGCAATGCAGTGAAGACAGTGACTGAGAACATTAGTCTGTGTGCAACAGTGATCTGTATAGAATGCAGCAATGAGTGGTGTGTTAAAGTGTCCAGTAAATCCAATTACCAGTCCAAACCCTGTAGTATGTAGTCACTCCATCATGTGACAATATATTAGGAATGTATACTAGGAACATAAAGCTTGTTCCCCCCTCTAATCCAAGATATGGACTGGACTGGACATATCCACAAAAGATGAAGTAAATATAACATGCTACAGCAAGCTTCTGAAGGTAAGAATTAGAGATGAGTCATTAGAGCTTATGACCAGGACAATGGCTTCACAGATTTTCCTTCTGATGATAATTCATTATGTACAGCAATAAAAGGCACATTTTTCAAAAGTTCTAATGTCAAAATTAATTTGAATGTAGCTTTCCCTAAAAATGATAAGTGGTCAGTACTGTGGTTGGCTTCTTCCCACATGCACCAGCAGAAGAATGTTATGGATTAAGCAAATTAGGCAGGTTCTAATATCTAATAACATGGCTACTAATTACATTTGATTTATTAGAATGTTTTTCTCTATAATACATTACATCAGTTCCCTACAAACACACCCATCATGAACCTACTACTATAGGAAAAGACCAGAATGTAATATTGCTATCAGTCTATATTATAATACAGAAATATACAGTACATTCTGTACTGTACCATACTTGGTAAGGTGATACAGTATTTAAAAATACAATGAAGCCTAGTCTTAGCAAATCACAGCATGGTTTTAATATCAAGTTTCTTTTAAACTTATAATTATGATACCACTTTTTGTGATATGGAAAGCCAATCTGTCATAGACTGGCTCCACTGTATCAAATATTGATTCCATATTAATAATCACTACTCCATCTAGAGTATAATTTTCACCCTGCTTATTGATGTGAGCATCACAGTCAACTGCAAACTGTCTAATAAATGTCATATAAATATCCTGTTGAGCTAAAATGTAAATAAATACATACAGTGGAAAAGGGGGGAGTAATAATTAATATACTAAAGTGTGTCACTAAGTTTCACTGCTAAGGCATTTATATAAAAGAAGAAACCAACAGGTACTAAAGTGTGTCACTAAGTTTCACTGCTAAGGCATTTATATAAAAGAAGAAACCAACAGGTATCACAAACAAATGAGTTTACCAGTCAGAGGTTGCACCATGTGAAACACAGTGAACATGCTTATAAACCAAGGTATGAAATATAAATTGTACAGTAATGGAAATGGATAGAATTGTATGTTGGTATCATTAATGAACTTCCATCCAAAATGTAATAAGCCTTCATACTTACTCCTTCATGTTACTAGAAGTCCTAAAATGTCATCACAAAATAAGTTTCATGTATGCATTACCTGGATTCTAACATGTGATATGGGTTATCTGAATTACAGATTGAAAAAAAATTAGAAGAAAATATATCACAGTGTTTAAATGGAATTCTCTAGAAAGCCACAAAGCCTTTTCCTACTAAGATACCTATTTTGACACAATTTATTGATATACACCTGTCACACTTATGGACTGATAATAGAACTATTACACATTGCTGGTATTTTTAATTTCTATGGTATGTTCCAGTTCTGTGGAACCGATATCCTGTGGATGGTCACTACACTAATTATAAACATAACGGCCAATTTTGCAGTGCTTTAATTCATAATGTTGCATGGGTAGGGTTAGAAGCAATGTGTCAAGCAATACTGCCCCCTTCTTCTGAAAAGAAATAGACCTTGGTTGGCTGAGATACTGCACAAACTATGCAAGGATAAAATTAGGTGGAACTAGAAAACTGAACTCAGTCTGCGCTTACAAGTACAATGAAGCATTCGTGTATGGTAAAAAAGTATGATGTTCTCAGTGTGGTGAAACTGGGTGCTGATCTCAGTGAGTTAACTCAATCTATGAACAATGAAGGTGTAACATTAACTTCTGTGGATATATTAGTATTTGGCAGTGGCTCTAATGAACTTGATAAGCGAAAATCTAAAACAGCTACCAAACTAATTACTAATGTTGTTACATCAAATAATCATATGAATATCATTCTTCTAAGTATTCCTCAACGTTATGATTTACAAAATTACTCACGGTAACGTTCCCACCTCATGACTCGTGGTACGCGGGTTCAAACCCGGTGGAGGTCGTGGAATTTTTAAGGGCAGAAAAATTCAGGGAACAAGTCCTCCAGGAGGGACTTTAAGCCGTGGGTCCCGTGTCGTAGCTTTATGGCATGTAAAAGAACCTCATATCTCCAAAGGAGGTGACTGAGCTAAATTCAAGGACATTTCCCGCCCAACAGTAGTCTCTAACACCTCTGATAGATGGGGGAAGCATTATAGATACCGCTAAGCCAGTAGAGGCCGAACTCGCTGGCTCGGTCGGGACTGATAGTACGCACCAGTATTGGTAGGGTATAGAGACTGGTAGAATATCATAGAGGGAAGCACAATGGACCAATACGGGTCTCAGTACATGGGGAAACCCACCCTCTCCAATAACTAACTAACTAAGCTTGGAAAAGCTCATCTTGCAAAGCAAATAGCATCTACTGTACAGTAATTGTTTGGAAAAAAAAAAAAAAAAGACAAACCCTCCCCTTGTAGTGGGCTGGCTATCTAACACATCAGTTCTTAATGACCCTTTGTAACAGACACCTCTATTGAGACTACTGCTGTCCAGAGTAAGAATACTCATATGTTGGTATCATGTAATGATAATTGGTCTAATAGGACTTCAAAGAGAATTAAGAAACTTCCTAGGATGAGGACAAACGATTTTTTATGGCAAATATAAATTTTAAAGTCAGTAATGATCCATTTAGTCCACTCCAATCAAACTTAATGAGAAATAAAATGAATAATAATATTAGCTTAAATAAGACAAATCAAGATAATATAAAAAGAAATGCCTCCAAAAAAAATTCTAGTCTATTGATTTACCATCAGAATATCAGAGGGATAAATAATAAAATTGAGGAATTACTTAGCCAATGGGAATCTAAATTACCCCATGTGTTTCCAATCCATCCCATCCCATCCAATCTCTCTAAGATCCATTTTAATATTGTCCACCCACCTATGCCTTGGTCTTCCCAGTGGTCTCTTTCCTTCTGGCTTTCGCCCCAATATCCTATTATATGCAGTCCTCATCTCCCATTCGTGCTACACGCCCTGCCCATGCCATCCTCCTTGACTTGATCATTCTAATT
This sequence comes from Cryptotermes secundus, assembly GCF_002891405.2. Taxonomy (NCBI): domain Eukaryota; kingdom Metazoa; phylum Arthropoda; class Insecta; order Blattodea; family Kalotermitidae; genus Cryptotermes; species Cryptotermes secundus. Next base: position 88,518 of record NW_019736398.1, read on the forward strand.
ATACTTGGAGAAGAGTACAAGTTATGAAGCTCCTCATTATGCACTTTTCTCCAACCTCCTGTCACTTCATCATCTCCCTTCAGTCCAAATATTCTCCTCAACACCCTCAGAACTGGAATATCCACATTTTGAATTAAGATGTCCCTGTGCTTAACTAACTAAACACTATCCCATGAAGACGTATCAGGAAGTGGATGTATAGGTCTATGTATCCTTGACCTCAGCACTAGTTGGAGGTGAATGGTCATTACATGCACTGGTCATTTTACCTCCGGGGGAAAGAACCCCTGATTCCCATTGGATAGGAGGCTAGGTGGGCCTCAGAACTGGTCTGGACGACATGGACAGGAGAAGAATCTTGCCCATACTGGGACTTGAACTCCATCCTCTTGGCTGTCCAGCATGTAGCCAGTCAATATACTGACTGTGCTATCCTGGTTCCCCACATTTCAATTAAACTTAAGAAAAACATCACCCAACCAGCCCTTCCATATATATACACATGTTCAAAACCCAATTCTTATATGAGAAACATCCCAATATCAGTAATAAGACAGTTCTGACATCTCATGAGTGTCCAGGTCATATCAAAATGCTATTCCTGGAAAATATTGTCATGTGTTGGGTGTATAACACAACAAGTAACTTCACGCCTTATTGGATATAGCGAATTTTATTCCACACTCGCTCTTACAATCACACAATTTACAGATTCACAACTACTGCTGTCTGCAGTATTACAATTACTGGACTGCATACTCTTCCCTAGCCAACTAGTAACTCATAACTGCTGCCTTGAGAACACACTTCGGCGACTGATACTCTTAAGTAAGTAAGTCCAATCCCACTTCTAACACCAGTACTCATGAGTAAGCCAGGAAGTCAACCAGTCAATTGTAGTCTAGCATTTGCAGTCTAGTATTTGTGATACTGCCGATGGCAGTAATGTTGAGATTGTAAACTGTGTGACTGTAAGAGCGAATGTGAAATAAAATTCGCTATATTCAATACGGCGTGAAGTTATTTGTCGCGTTATACACCCAACATGTGACAATATCACCACAGTGCCGTGAATTTTTAAATCTTCATCAGTCTTCTGTTCTGAAACATCTAATAATGTGAAAAATTTTAACTACTAAACATTTTATGCATAGAATAAGACAGATATTTAATAATATTATTCCTCTAATTCCCTACATTTACTTGAATTGTTAAACTATTTTCTGTTTCTATTTTATTTTATAATCAAATACATAAAAAATTCAGTGATGGATCCAGCACTAGATAATATCAATTAACCTAAGAATAAACTAGCTTGTAATTTACATATTGACTGTCCACCTGCTGATGGTTGCAAAAAAAACTGAAACACGCAGCAGAAATAAAGAATACCAGCAAAATATAAGTATCATTACAAACTATTTTGTGTCATGGGTATACGTGAACAAATTCCGTCAAAAACAGGATGTGACTTAAGAAAACATTAAGTCAACTCTTGTCATTCACACTCCCTTTCTTTTTGTGCCACAAAAAAAATTTAAGGTGTCATGATATCAAAATGTACACATGTATACAACTTAAAACTTAAAGTGTTGAACAAATTTTATGTAGTAAGCATGAAAAAATATAAGAACTTTCAGTCCTCCAATACAAAATGTTAGGTCATGTTGAAGATTAAAATAATGACACTTGCTGCTGTCTTCAGTGCCTTTATCCTGAACTGTCAAAATGTACACAAATAAAATAGAAGATTAATATCATTATGCTATTCTGTTTCAGTTCTTCTCAATGTGCTTGTGGATATTTACAATATAATTAATCAATAAAGAATTACTGCCTGAAATATGTTTAGTTCACAACCCTGTCATGCACCTAGAAATTTCATATTCTGAATGTGGAAATCCTAATTCCATGTCTGATATGAACAATAATTAATGGTTTGCTGTACCTAACAAAGTACAGCAAAGTGTAAGGAAACATACCCTTAATATCCATGAATAACGGTTTTATTTACTACATAAATTCAGAAGTCCAATAAACTTATGATCATCTATCTTGGGATGTTTTTGGATTAAGCAGTTTAATATTACAGTGAATGTTAATTCAAATCAATTAGCAAATTAGAATTTTTAAACATGCTTGTATAAAGATCCAGATTTTATTAAGCCTTTGTTTTTCATACATTCTTAAAATTTGAGCTTACTTTCCACACTTAGAAAAATCTATGTTCACTCAACTGAAGGTCCTTACATGAAAGCTTCACTGCTTCAAGCCTGATTATCCTTCAAACCCTTATAACCTCATTATTCATCATTTTAACACGATATTTTATTGCTGAACAGATTATCTCTTGGCTACTAAATATTATAATTCTGTTCTCCCTGTGCTGTATGCTGTCATAAGATCAAATATTGTTTATTTTCCATTCGGAATCATATTACAATTTCTTTCTCTCACACAAATACCAAATGCAAATGGTTAATTCTGCAAAATTTGTGCAACCTTCACAGAACATGCAATGAAATAAGTCACTAATCGTATATCAATATTATTTTGGGCACTGTCCTTTGTCTAAATTGTATCCAAGAAACATGACATTTTGGGAGCTCAGTCTACTCCCATTTTCATGTGATGGGTACAAATAAAACTGACAGAATAATGACAACCGATCAACTGAAGAGGAGACCCGAAACAATTCCAATAAATGTTGTGTATAAAGTATACCTCACACAACAGACAGTGTCCTGTGTATACTGGTATAATGAATCAGTTACTGCCACAAACCTTTAGAGAATCATGTTACCATAATGAATGAATGGTTCTTCAACTCCATTTCCATCACTGCCAACTGCCAAAAGAATAATATGACACAGGGGAATGAGGAAGGCTTTGACTAGTTAAGGAAGAGCAGGTCATCATGAGGACTGAAACCTGTGAGTATCTGATTTCACACAAACTTGTCTTCTTTCCTTTACTTAATATTTACATTGTTTTTGACTAAGTACCTCCAGTTTACTGTCACTTTCAAAGACGTGCAAAGGATGGGAATGTAAATACTGAGAAGAATAAAGGCAAACAGTCATTAACAGCTGGACTATCATGGATAAAATACTTACAGAAGGGGAATGTGATAAAACTATGAAATCCACGCCTTCTTGGTAGACTAATTTAAAGGTCTAATGATTCTTAAAGTTAAAATGGAATAAAATAGTGCCATTTTCAACTACACATTAAATTATTTTCTACCATTATTCTCCTCAAATATAAATAAATCATATAACTGCCACCTGCACCAAAGTAAACAACTATACCATGTATAAGTTCAGGATTCTGAATTAGGGCAGTACTATCCTTGCTCTGCCAGACAGGTGGCTGATTCATCTCTCCCAACATCACATTTTCTCTTTATGACATCTCTGTGACTTAAAGAGGATTTTTTATTTCAGTTTGTTTAGCAACGCTGTGCTGTTTTAATACTATCTATCATATTATTAATCTCCAATAATAAATACATTTGCAGGTTAAGAAAAGAAAGAAAGAAAGAAAGAAAGAAAGAAAGAAAGAAAAAGAAGAAATACTGAGGTAACTGAAAAGGTATAAGTTAGGGCTCCCAATAGATTAATATTTTGAATTAAATAATTTCTTATAATTAATAAATACTGACTAAATAGCTTACACACATCAATAAGGAATGAAATGAATGGGAAAACATTAAGTTTGGCAGTTGGTATCTATGACAGAATTAAAGAAGTTGTACTTCTCAAAACTGGCCCATTAACAAAGCTTGTGCCGCTTCTGGTAGCTTTATTCTGCATTCTCACAATATGGTAATGTTTTATCTGTCTACGATGTGAAGTTACTGAAGTCAGTTTTAAGTTTAATTGTTGGAGTTTGGGTTGACAGTGGCTTGGCAGTGCTTGACTCCACCCTGGCTCTCAGTTGAGCCTGCTGACTGGACCGCACAGCCGCTTCTAATTTGCTTCTCAGTTCACCAGACTGTGACATCAGTGCCTTGAACTCCTGGACAAGCAATAAGAAAAGTACACAACTGCTTTTTGAAGTCCACAGTAATGTGATATCATTCCTAAATGTATTAATTAAAGAGCAGAACCAGGGCAGTAGTTTTCCACTCAGTTAAGGAGTACAGTATGCCTCAGGGAATTTCATAATGTATATTATCACAACAGATTCACAGCCTACTTGGATACATATGAAGACTATTCAAAAAGTAACCTCTGTTTATTTGAGGCAACTGATGTAGGAGTGGAGGAGAGATCATGCATGAGAGGTAGCGTTATATTAGTCATTGCCCTGTAAACCATCATATAAATGGTAACCTAGTGTTTGTTCTTGTCTCTACAGAGTGAGTTATGATGTGTCCTGCAACTGATAATGCATACATACAGTATGTATATGTATACAGTATACATAGATACATAATTTCACAGATCCATTGTCCGGAAACTGGACCGGATATTGAATTCGTCAGCAAAATGACATTGCAAAATGCAATCTAGTCTCAACAATTAAAATATTCAAGAATTATAAAATGAAAAATATAATAATAAAATAAAAAGCAGTCATATAACAAATCTAGATAATACATAATCTTGGAAAGACAACAATAATGTATTATGCTTGCCTGTATGCCATGTATTCATCTACCGAATAAAATGCATTTAAAATAAGATAATCTTTTAGCCTTTGTTTAAAAGTATTAATATTGTCTTTCAAAGAATATATATTGTATGGCAAGTTATTAAATATTCTAATGGATGAAAAATGCACACTCTTTTGAATGGAAGATAATCTCACAAAGGAAACATGTAGTTTATTATGCCACCTAGTACTTAATTTGTGTATGCCATTATTCACCTGATACATATCAGGATTTTTGAGTACAAACAAGACTATGGAATATATATATAAACAGG
>NW_019736398.1:95211-112659 GCF_002891405.2 Cryptotermes secundus
TGATCTACTATTCTATTCCCCTGGGAGTCTTCGATGCCAACATTTTGAATCCCATGATTCTCTTTCCATCCTAGTTCTTTTGTCTTCATGTACATCAAATCATAACGGCCTGTTCTTTGAAATTCCATAATCTCATTACATATCTTCTCAAGATATTCCTTTTTGGCCCTATCCGTGGCTCTTTTCAATTCATTCCTCAGTCTCCTGTATTTCCTCCTGCCTTCTTCATTGTTGACATTCTTCCATTTTACTCATCATCTCCTGTGTAACCCATGGTTTTCTTGCTATCTTCTGAACTTTACCTACCAAATCACTGATAGTATCTAACATGGTTATAGGCACAGTAAATTTAATTACATGCGTCTTCTTGAGATTAAGGACTAATTGATTATTTTGAAACCATTCATAGATATGATTCATTATTTTATTTATTTTATGATTCAATGTGGTGATGTCTTTTGAGGAAACAATAATGGTGGTATCATCCGCGTAAAGAATGGTATGAGCCAAACCATCTAGAGTACTTGGCAGGTCGTTAATGTAAACATTAAATAGTAATGGTTCCAAGACAGAACCCTGGGGAACACCATGTCTGCAGGTTACCCATCTAGAAAGAAAGGTGGTTGAGTCATGAGTGTGTAATACAGTTCTCTGTTTCCTATTATGTAAATACGATTTGAGCCATTTCAAAATACATCCTTTAATACCATAATGTTCTAACTTTTGGATTAGTAGGTTGTGCTTGACACAATCAAACGCCCTTGTAAGGTCACAAAATACACCTACCACCTACTACTAGTAATCCTGCCAGCTGCAAAATTCAAGCTGTTACCCACTTTCTTCATGCTAAAATCACGAGTGCTGTGGACATCTGTCATGAATTATGCATACTTCTCTATGAGATTATCACAGTTAGGCTAAGCTATCACAAATTATGCATAAGATGGGTTCTGAAAATGCTCATGGATGTGCATAAAATGCAGAGAATGGCTTCTGCTTTGACTTTTTAGAGTGATACCACAAAGATGGCAAATTTCTCAGTCACATCATATGAGTAACAGATGTTGAAACCTGAGTTCTATTTGTGAATGTTGAAACCAAAGAGCAGTGAAGACAATGGATTCACACATTCACGAAAAAAGCCGAAGAAGTTTCAGCAAATATTGTCTGCCTGCCAGAAAGCTGATGGCAGCTGTTTTCTGGGACAGGAAAGGAGTGCTGATGGTGCAATTCATGCAACAAGGGACTACTATATCATCATAAGTGTATTGTGAAACAGTAAAAGAAATGTGCAGGGCCATTCAGAACAAAAGGCATGGAATGCTTGCATACAGCGTACTCGTAGTGTTCCACGACAATGTGTGTCCGCATACAGCTACTCGCACTTGAGCACTGCTGCAACATTTCAACTGGGAGTTGTTTGACCATCCTTCTTACAGGCCTGTTCTTGCTCAAACTGACTACCACCCGTTCACCTACCTGAAGAACTGGTTGGGATCACAGCACTTCAACAATAATGAGATGATGGAAGGTGTTAAAACGTGACTGAGCTCACAGTGGGAAGACTTGACACAGCATACAAAAACTTAATCCCTGATACAAGTGTCTCAATCGCAGCAGTGGCTGCATTGAAAAGCAGCTTAATATATACGTACCTTTTGTAAATAACAAGCATTTTTTTCTCTTTGCTTGTTTTATTAAGAACTCATTAGAGGTTACTATTCCTCATACATGTGGAACATGTAGAAGGTAAAGTTGTGCCTGTGCTTAATTAATTAAGCATGACTCCATAAGGATGTATTGGGGAGTGAGGGCATAGCTCCACCATTCTTGACTTTGGCATTAGATGGAGGTGAGTGTTCAGATTCATACCCTTGCCACTTTACCCCCCCCCCCTCAAGGAAACAGCCTCTAGTGCCCATTACATAGGAGGCTGGGTGGACCCCAGAACTGGTCTACATGCTACAGAGAAGAGAAATATTTTGCCCCTGCCTGTTATAGTAGTTCAGAGTTTGATAACTAACAGTAATGAGGACCAATGTAACTTGTAAATCTTTATATTTTAACATTTACCATAACAACACACACAAGTCTGTTGCGGCACAGCTAACATTATGGATATTGCACTGCAGAGAACTGAAGTAAATACTCATCATATTTTTGAAGGAAAATTTTTGATCCACTATTTTTTTATCACATATTTGAGTATCCTATACAATGAAATCAATAAAATCAAAAGTTTCTTTTCAGCAATATGTAATATAGGGATTGTATTGGATTGATTTGAATGTATGTTATATTTGAAGAAAGCAGTCTTTTGGGATTTGGCACCGTGTATATGTGGTGTTAACCGACGTTTCAGAGGAACGTCGGTTAACACCACATATACACGGTGCCAAATTCCAGAAGACTGCTTTCTTCATAGTCACCGCCGTGAAAGCCTCAAATCTTACATATGTTATATTTATTTGATAGTTTCAGTGATGAGCCTCAATACCAACTTTCATTGAAACTGACTGCACATTTTCAAGACTGGTATGTGAACAGAAAGACAGAAGCATTCATCTATATGTGTTCACTTTCTCCAAAAAGTACAGGGAGGTTCTCACTTTTGTGGACCTGTTCACGGCTCTGCACTTCAAGGTGACCGATACACCATTGACTGTAAGGGGCATAAGGATTTTGTTGATGAATCAATATGCCTGTTGGCTGATAACGTTTGAAATGAAGTAGTTACAATTCACAAATCATATGAGGTGTTGAAAATGCTGTCCCTGTCAACTGCGGATTGATCTCACCTTCTATCACTGACTGTAGAAGCTAACTGCAAAAATGAACCCTGCTAGTTGGATCACGCAGCTGCAATGTGTGGATTACTGTTGTTTTATAAGGTCTAGGCTTCACCAATTGTGCTGCCCTTCCTGCACTAGACCGACACTCCAGTCCCTTGAGCTAGATGTTTCAGTGATTTTCTAGGTGTATGTTCAAGTCTGGCCCCTATGTCATCTAATTTTTCCTCATTAAGCACTCGGCACTTATGTTATTGTTTCTTGTATATTAAGAGCCCTGTTGATCTATGTTTATACACCAAATTGTGAATTGTTTGTTGGAAACTCTTTCATCATGATATTTACATCAAAATTTTTGCCAACTCTTTCTCAAAGATCTGTATTCCATGTACGTGTCATATGGAGTTACACGTTGCTCCAAAGTATACCACACTAACTGTAACTGAGAACAAACAGCTAATGGAGCTGATAACTGCCGCCCACTGCTGACAAATCATAAACAAATTCCCATGCATGAACCACACTGCTCACTGTGAAACATAATGCTGCCAAGCAGTCCACAAAGTAAATAACTTCCCTTTCCAAATGTTATCAGCCATAATGCATACTGATTCATTGGCAATAAAGTCAGTATTATTCACATTTGCCTTACACCTGGTGGTGCGTCAATCACCATGAAGTGCAGAGCCATGAATAGGTCAACGAAGGTAAAAACCTCCCTGTGTATCATAATGGGCCTTCACTACATGACTATACAAATATCACACAGAATTACCATACAGTGTGATGTAACAAGATTTTTAATTTCTCCTGCCAAATACATTAAAGAGTCATACCTGAGGATACTGGGGCCCAATTTTCATAAGTTTCTGCAAGCTGTGGTCATGAAGAATTCTGGTGAAGTTGTTAGCCTCTTTCAGAGCAGAATTTTCTACAAGGCAGTTCACCAGGATTGGAACTAAAAGTGTTAGCATCTGGATTCCTGCAATCACAGAAAAACAAACTTGTAATAATGAGAAACATATTTTTACGTTGTAAGATATCAAGCTCAGAAATTTCTCCACAGTACAGACTTGCATGGATCAATAGAAGTTTGGGCACAGTATAATGATTTACATAGACTATAAATATATATCTATATGGAGGTTCTTTGAGAGCCTACTGTAACTCATTCTGTTGGTTCAACAGAAATACAAGCTCTTTGTGCCACTTCTTTTTGTGTTTGGAACTGCAGTGCAATCAAGAGGCCCACAGGTCAAGAAATCACACAACAGCCATTCAGATCATAGAAGATATCACAGATGTACCCTCACGTTAACATACATTTCTTGCACCTCCATGAAAGATGCACTTTCATGTAGAGAAGCTCCTTGGAAGTAGAGAACAAAATCTTAAACACTGGTCTCCTATGCAAAGTGTCTAAGGGATTTTTAGGGGAATGTTCAAGCCTAGCATTAATTTCATCCAGTTTCTTTCCAGTGAGCACTTGGAATTTTGCTTTATTTTTTTATCTGATAATGACCCCCACCTGTCTAAATTTATTTTGATTGCATGCACATATTTCATTTTTATTTGGAGCTGTAACATACTTTAAATTTATGCCATAATCTTTTCCGTACTTTTCACTTTGGTACTGTACATGAACATTTGTTTCAATGTGTGCTCTCACACGCCATTTTGACACAAAAAATGGCATGACTGATTATATGTTTGATGCAGGCATATAACACGCAGGCTTCATTCTTGGTAGCTGTTTGAAGATTTAATGGGGATGATACCAGAGAGAAACTGTAATGTGTGTAGGCTACTAGCATGTTGGCTATGAAACAAAGTCAAATGTGTGCAATATGAGTTGACATGAGTAGCATGTCCCTCTTGCTGAACAATTTGTCGTAGGCTCTCAGAAAATCTCCCTGTATATCTATACAATCAGGAGTCCCATAAAGTTTCACTAAATGCATGCTTTAATGAATTAGATCAAATATAAAGTATTAGTTTGTAATTTGTCTTTATTTACCGAAACATTTAAGCAAGCATTATAAACATACAGGGGTTGAACAAAATAATGCGAACACTATAGATACTGTATACATTTATTGATATGGTGTTGGATTTTCTTCTGCCTTCAATACAGCCACAATCCTTCTTGAAACAGACTCACATACATTTTGAACAGTCTCTAGTGGAATTTTATACCATTCTTTTTGAAGTCAATCTGCAAGTTCCTTCAGAGATGTTGGAGGTGGGAACCTGTTCCTCACTCTTGTCTCTAAAACTAACCACAGTGGTTCAGTTATATTTGAATGTGGTGATTGTGCTGGCCAGGGAAGATGCTACAGTTCACCTTCATGCTCTTCAAACCATGACTGAACAGTTCCAGCTGTGTGAATTGGGGCATTGTCATCTTGGAAAACTGCATTGTTCTTTGGAAATAACATCTGAATCATGGGATGCACCTGATTACCTGATCTGTCCTCACACTCCCTTGCAGAAATTCGGTCATGAAGGGTAATAATGGGACGAACAGAATACTGTACCACGATATTGCTGCCCAAACCATCACAGAACATCCCCAGTGTTTCACTGCCGGAACCAAGCATTTTGGATCGTAGACTTCCTTGGGTGTTCTCCAAATATAAACTCCTCCTAACATAGGGAACAGCATGAACAACAACTCATCTGACAATATCACATGCGTTTCCAGTTGCCTAATGTCCAGGTCTTATGGTGAAGATGCTATTGTTTAGGCATTTGAGCATTACTTTCAGTAATCAGGGGTTTAGTAAGTGAATGCTGACTTGTGAAGCTCATATCAGACATTTTTTGTAGAAACAGGTTTTCAAGATGAATATCAGTTCTGCTGCAGTAGTTGTGTGATTTTTAAAAAAACAGTCCTTCTCAATGTACGATTATCTCTTTCTGTCAACTTTGATTTTCGCCCACTGTTCCTCATTGCTGTTGTCTTCCCATGATTCATGTGTGCCAACATAACTTCAGAAACTGTCACTCTCAATACACCTAACAATGTGGCAGTTTTTGTCACAGATGCTCCAGTTAAATGTGCACCAATGATCTGTCCTCTTTTAAAATTGGAAAAGTCTCCCATCTTCAGATTCTTTCTCATGGACTGTCATGCAACACAATCACTAATGAACTGACATCAGCACTACAGAGTGTAAACAAATGGAAAAAGAACATTCAGTGTTGCCAATTGAAGTTCTTTCAATGTAGCCAACACAAATTGTATTCCGATTTCTTAGGGTTTAATTATTTTGTCAACCCCCTGTATGTGTTCAAGTATGTCACCAAATTATATCATTTGAAAAATGTCTCATCAACAAACATCTATGTCCTGAACCTGAAATACTGAAAGTACATAAATGCTGGATGCTAATGGCAATGGCCACTGAGGAATGCTTGGAAAGAGGAAAATTTGGTTATGTGTGGTTTCTATGTTCATTTCATCTAAAATCTTGCCTGCATTCCAACATAGCCTTCCCTAGAAAACTAAACAAAATGAGAAGACATTTTCAAAAATAAGTGCCTTTATATCTTTTATATTACATTATTTTCTGTTTCAAAATATTACACTAACTTTATTTTAAAATACATACATTGTGAAATAAAAAGATAATATACTATTGTTATTTTATTAGATTTAATATTTTATGTAATTAGTTTTCATTTATTACAGAAGTAGTTAAAAACGACATAAAATGTACTTAATTGAAAACCCAATTACAATATACCTAACTGGACTACTTGCCTTGCATTAGATCTCCTGGAAAGCAAAGATAGAAATAGGAAATATGTATATTATTTTATACAATGTAAAATCCACATGGAATTCTAGTCACAGTTCTTTAGAAACAAATCACAAATGTAACAGGTCTAATATGAAAACAGACGGATTTCCACTCTCCTGTAATAATATCATCACATCATACTTTACCAAACATCATGATAGTCTCAACAGCTGATTAAGCAACAATGAATGGAATAAATAACATTCATCTCTTACTGAGGGTAAGTGTAATTACTGTGCAATTTCTTGTTTCTGTCGCAGTAATGCAATATTTGAAGAGAAAACGAATAAGGTCATCCAATGGGATATTGTCTGAAGAAGACTGAGGAAGGAGGGACCAAACAAGGAAGCTGCAATATTTCCAAAACACTAAATGCTCCAGACCAGTGCTTCTCAAATATCTAGTCCATGGACCCTCTAGCAACACACTGCACAGTTAAAGAACCCTCATACCTCCATATTTAAATTATCTGTATATCAATTTGAAACAGATTTATTTAAAATATTTTAATGCTTGCATAATGTTTACAAGATGTTTAATAAAGGTTACGATGTATTTTCTTACCTCAATCACTTAAAGACGAAATTGGCTGAGTCATAACTATGTAACTAGCATATGTATGCATATTTATATTCAATTTTATGTCAAAAATATTTATTATGACATTCCACATAAACAGATTTTGTAAAATATTCAATACAATATTTTTTTCCTAATACCTTATAATAGGAAGACAAAAAAGTCTTTTTGGCCATCTCTGGCCAAGCCTCATGGACCCCTAGGGTTCCATGAACCATCTTTGAGAACCACTGCTCTAGACTGAACTTACTTCATTACTGACTTCTATGTCAACATTACTACAGGAGCAGCTTACTTACTGTGTTTAGGTTCAGCAAGTGTGATGAGTGTCTCAACGGTCTGGATACTCTCCAGAGTAAGTGACAGTTCAGTATCCGATGACAACTGTCTGCTTGTCTCCGAGTACAGGAACTCTACAAGGCGTGGTGCCAAAGCATGGATATATGGTGTGGCAACACTACGGTCTGGATGTGAAAAAATTGTGCGCAATGTCTGCACACATTTCAGCTTCACCTGGCAATACAGTCATACAGTCAATAAAATTCAATTTCAATGAGCACTTATTATGCAGTGACATGATGGCTGAAAGCTGGAACAGTGGGCCCAGAAAAATCATCCATTGCTAAGCAACGGCTGGTAAACATGTTTCCACAGAAACCAAAAGAGGCTTCTGCTTCAACAATAACCAGGCAATCACCAGGTAACAGCCCACTTAACATGCCACTCAACAATGGAAGAATCCTTGAGAGCGGTGTTCTCAGTTTGGTCTGCACTGAAGCTATACAAGGAGAACCAATGGATCAATAAAATTATGGGTGTGGAGGCGGGGTCGAATACCTCCACCGTGACCCTGCGAGTCATAGGAGGCAACGAAAAGGGAAGTCTCGAATTTGAGACAGTAGTCTTGAGTACCAAGGGACTCAGACCCGAGAAAGATTGTGCTGGCAGGGGCCAGCAGCACATACAAAAGACAGACCCGTCCTCTTGTCAGAGAGGGCGCCCCACTGAAACAAGACCGTAACTGTCAAACAGTAATAATTAATATCTGGTCATGAGCCCCAAATGGGGCTCAACACCAAGACTTACTGATTGACTAACCATTAGTCACAATGTGACTTTGACTTCTGAATAAAATTATGCAGGCAACAAGCAGAAGTCATACAAAATCATGATAACAAAAATGTTCGCAATATTGGACAAGGCGAAGCCCTACACAGAAAGTATAAGAGGCTTGAACTTAGAGGCGATCAAACATACAACTGTTCAAGTGACTAGACTGCTGTTATAGCAGAAACTACTAGAAATAGGGCACAATCTACTGTACTGAGCCTGGACTGAGAGAGGCCCTGTCTATATTTTATATAAATTTATTAACATGTTTAACATGTAAAATGTAAATATCCTTTATATTATGACAAAGGACTTACTACTGCAGACAATGACTTTGACAAAAGACAGACCTGTCCTCTCATCAGAGAGGGCGCCCCACAAAAACAAGATCAAAACTGTCAAACAGTAATAAACATCTGGTCATAAGCCTCAGATTGGGCTCGCCTCCAAGACTGAATGACTGACTGACTGACCGTCAGTCACAATGTGACTTTGACTTGAGTCTCCCAGAACTGTCAGACAGTAAAATATGGTCACAAGTCACATGGGACTTGGAACCAAGAATAACTGTGATGGTGAGGGGCAGCAGCAATTGAGCAGTCAGTCAGGCACACTGAAATAACATACTGTATGGGCAACATTTACACTTGACAAGACCAAGCATATTCATAAGAAACAAACCCATCCTCTTGTCAGAGAAGATGTTACATAAGGACTATGACTGCAATGTTTCAGTTAAAAAAATCTCCAGTCATGAGCCTCAAGGGGCTTGACACTAAGATGAACTGATCGGCGGTAAACAGCCAGTCATAAAGTAACTCTGATTCTGAAGTTAGTTGGTATAGTTCGCTTGAGGACTAAAATCACGGAGTTATAATTATTTGTAGTTGTGAGTTATAGACGTTCAGTAAATCAAATTACCAGTCCCAGCCTTGTGTCTAGTCACTAACATGTGATAATATAATATTTATTTAATGAAACTCTAATACTATGTTATGAACATTTATGTGTATATGTTCATGCATCCCTGTGGTGCGAAGCTGAAATATTAAATCCCTAAAAGAAGGACTGATCCTCTGGCTGCTTGCGGTAACTCTATGGTTGCAATGGACTGATTGGCTAACAGTGTGGAACCAGGATATGAAGGCTGAACATCACTAACACCAGGACCATCATCCGGGACCAATTCCATCCACCTCCAGTCTTCATAACCAGTTATCTCTCTAAGAATCATATCCTTTTCAATTTTCTATGTGGATGTTTTCCAAGATGACCTTTCAGATTGTCATGGCTGTGGCAAACACAACTGTCATTTAACAACACAAAGGATTGTCTATTTCATTAGACTTGAGATCACTACTAGCTTAGATGCTATAACAAGAAAATATATAAAGAAAACATATATTACAAAATGGATTAATGTGCTTCAACTGTTCAATTTTAGCTTCAAATTCTACTGAATGACCCAGTGCAGTAATTCTATGATCTATACTTAATACTTATAATGTGTGTTTTTCATCATGGATTGAACTGACCATTACATTACTCTTTGCTTAAAATATAATCTACTTACTGTGATATTGTTACTTTGCAGACACTGTTTGAACTGGTTGATGCAAGGATATTGCAAGTTTGGGGCACAAACCACTTCAGCCGGAGCATGCAGAACAAACACTGCAATACCTAATAGCATTGTCAACTCATCCAGCTTTGTTTCATCTGAACCTGCAACAAGAACAATTTAGTTATTCTTAGGATGGACAAATGAAACTACAAGAATTATTTCCTATTATTATAAGAATTTAAAACATACTAAGCCTTACAACTCAATACAATGAATGCAATAGGTCAGGGTATTTCTCCTGAAAAAAGTATCACAAATAATTTATGAAAATTTTTCAAAGTAAACAATTGTAGACACCACTTCAATACATCAAAATTATATAATTTAATTATTATTCTTACTTTGAACAAATATGTCATGATATTGTAACATGTTGCNATCCTTCCATCTACACTTAGGTCTTCCAAATGGTCTCCTTCTTTCAGGATTGCCAACCAAAATTTTGTACACATTTCCATCTCTCTCCGTGTGCTACATGCTCTATAATAAGGGGTGTCATTTTGAAGTCGGGGATTTCAGAGGAAGCTGATGTTGAATGAACAGCCATGAACGGGGATGATATACAAAAAAAAAGCATGGAAAGAATGCAGACACAACATTTGTGTTTATGGTGGTACAGTGCAGAATGAAGATCAACCCATCATGGAAGAAAGTAAGAGATGACAGTGACTGAATGTTCTCCTTACCTGTCTTGGCAAGATCAATGACTTTTGCGAGAGCACTCTGTAACAGTTTATGCCAGTCCTCTCGTGACCTCTCATCCTTACAGTACTTGTCAGTAGCTAAGGTTTTCAAACAGTGAAGAGCAGCTGTGACAGGTACAGCAGTGGCCATTACAGTTGGATCATGAATACTCTTTGTAGCAGACTCCTTGATGACTCCAGTAGTGAGGTACAGAATAGTTGGCAGGATAGCAACAGCCCCTATAATATAAAGATATGGATTTCAGTTATGGTATTTAATACCAAGTTTGTTTATATTAGTATTGAATATTTCACAGCATTCTAGTGGATTTCTGAAGTTGATGGCCCTTTTAAGGTAGTATTATGTTGCAAGGAAACAATTATGTCTGTTCATGTACTTAGCTGTATCATCCCTAAAAGAAATTGAGCAAAACAAATGAACTCTGGTCTGGATACTAAGTGTCAGGATCTAACTTCAAGATTCCAAATCACATTGTTTTGTTACAATTTGGTATAACTTTGGCTGTTTTTATATTTAAATTCTTCACCTAGCATATAATTTAAATATGTATGTCATGTCTTACTTGAATAAGCGAAAGAAAATTTTACAAAATTCTATGTATGCTGAATATTACACAGAACTGAAATATTTGAACTAATTAAGAAGAATAATTTGTGTACATCAAAATACAAATATCCATTACAGACTAAGTTTGCTTCCTATTTGTTATGCTGTTATAAATGATACACCATAACACCATGACCAACACATATACCGTACCCACTGAAGGAATTAAAATGTTCTTACCTTCTTCTACAACATTTTTCATTCCAAATTTCCAGTCTGAAAGTAAGGGTGTGACCTCAGCGGCCTCCGTAGTCTAGAGGTAACGTTCCCACCTCATGACTCGTGGTACGCGGGTTGAAACCCAGCGAAGGTCGTGGAATTTTTAAGGGCGGAAAAATTCAGGGAACAAGTCCTCCGGGAGGGACTTTAAGCCGTGGGTCCTGTGTCGTAGCTTTACGGCACATAAAAGAACCTCATATCTCCAAAGGAGGTCACTGAGCCAAATTCAAGGACGTTTCCCGCCCAACAGTAGTCCCTAACGCCTCTGATAGATGGGGGAAGCATTATAGATACCACCAAGCCAGTAGAGGCCGAACTCGCTGGCTCGGTCGGGACTGATTGTACGCACCAATATCGGTAGGGTATAGAGACTGGTAGAATATCATAGAGGGAAGCACAATGGACCAATACTGGTCTAAGTACATGGGGAAACCCACCCTCTCCAACAACTAACTAACTAAGGGTGTGACCTATATGTGCTTCTTGGAGTTCTCATTCACTAACTTACTGATTTATTTATTTATACTGAATGTCACATTTGAGTGAGTAGCACCCCTGCTTCGTATGAGAGAGGGCACAGGCTCAACTCTTGGCCCAGAGACTCTGTATCACGACTAAGGTTTTGACGGCTTTCTTCAGCACCTCTAGGCAAATGTTGGGATAGTACCTCAAATAAGGTCACTTCCTTCCACATCCCTTTCATTTCATTATTCATTTACTATCCTACCATTCAATTTTGTACAGCCTTCGCTACTGACAGAATCATTAAATAAATAAGAAATATTTATTCATTTATGGAACATTTGGCAATCCTGTCAATAGCTCAAGTTATATGGTGTTGAATAGTAAATAATGAAAGAGAAAGGATATGGAAGGAAATGGTCATTCCCTACTTTCAATAACCTTGGCCAGGAGTGCCACTGTTCCACCACAAACACATGCTAGTTCATGATCCATTGATCGAGAATGCCTTTCATTTGTCTGTCCCATTATCATTACTCTCACCATATCCTAGCAACAGCAGAAGACAGTTTGGGTTTCACCTTCTACCCAACAGTGGCAGAAGATAGTTCAGACATTCCATTTATTCTGCTCATGAATTTATGTCCCTTAAATTCCTAAGTGAGTGTGTTATGACAAAGATCTTGTCCTCACTTAATCTATAAAAGAAAATGTTTGATGTCGGGTTTCTTTTGGTATTGAATTGTTGCAAGTGGGATGATGTATTGTATGATTGTGTATGAAATATGTAGGTAATTAAGTTTCATAGTACTGTTGACTCATGTATGATATGTATGTTATTTTAATATGTAGTAATTGAATTGTTCTATATCCGCAGGTTGTATCTCCAAATATTGATTCTAGGAACAAATAAATTGATTGATTGCTTTTCCCTCTATTTTAGACAAGGCATGATGTGTTTTTCATGAGTGTGACAGGAACTGGTCACTACTTATATACAGACAAAAATGTAACTGTAAGTCATGTTTCTTCTTAAACACAAAATGTATATATTCAAAATAAACAAAATTTACCGATGAAATGAAATATTTCAGAATAGTTTATACCAGGCATGTCCAACTTCAAACGGGTTGTGATTGACGTCTTAGTGACAAAAAATGCCAGTGATCTACCAACCCTCCTATCGTCGTACCTCGCTTTAAGCAAAAATATTGGTAAAAATAACACAATACATGATGTTTGTTGTAAAAGCAACATACATTGAAATTACAGACTTACCTTGTTCATTAAGAACAGAAAAATAGGAATGACTAATATGTATTTTCCTTTCAAAATCTGAATCTAATCATGTTATATTACAAGTGAATTTATATGCTTTTCACGTATAATTTCCTTATAGGCCTATGAGATCGACCAAAAATCGTTCCGCGATCAATGCCTTGGACATGCCTGGTTTATACTGATGCACTGTCATAACAAAGGGCAGGTGTTTACAAAATATTGTAAATATATGAAATACTTATATATTATGTAACTTGCTTTAAACCACATCCCTGAACTTTCAGTAACATATGCTATTTCATTAGCTTTGACCTGAGCCTAAATGAAAAACATTACATCATTTGTTCATGAGAATATTTACTGACGATTCCAAAATGCAATTTTAGTCATTTTAGAATATTCCTTTTATTTTATCATTACAGTTTACTAAGCACAAGCTCAGAATTCTGTATAAATAGGATGGTCAAAAGTTTGCAATCTGCACCTTCAATTACATTTTTGGATGAAAAAAGGAAGTTAAAGCTAAGATTGTCAGATACAGGTAGTACAGCGGAAATATTTTATTTTCTGAAAATATTACTGGATCTTAATGCAGATACAGTTGTACTGAATTAATTTTATTTCCACTCTATTAGTAGACAAGATGGTACAATTCTTCACTAGCCTGATGGATCAACTCACTGTGTTAAAATTGAGATTACAATTAGTGAACAAGTAGACACTATGGATGATACAAGAGGTGCATTCACAATTTTGGTAGGTAAACCTCTGGGAAAGTACCTACTTGAAAGCCTGGGAAAGAGACGTATAAAACTGATTCAGGTGCCTGTCTGATGGCAGGTTTTGGTACTAGCAACATTTAACCTTTGAGTTCAAATACTGCAAAATTAGCTGGTTGATCAGTATTCACTATGGGCACTCACCTTGTGGAGAGCAGAGTCTGGGTAAACATTCCATGCAGGAGAGAGCGGCGGCTATCAGCTGTCCTGACTCCTCTGTGAAGTGAAGAGTGTGATGTTGCCTGACTATGGGGGTTGGTCCTGGCAAAGGATTTAATGCAGGCACCTGGCGTACTAACAGACACAAACACACTTCCAACACGGCAAATACCAGGGACTGTCCAGGTATTATTTCACCAGTGCTACCACCTTCTCCCAGTAAATCTACTTCTTGTGTTGCCCGCGATTCCTGATTTGCTGGCACCATCTCTGTAATTTGCATTGGTGGTATTACAGATGTTACGGAAAGAAAGAATGTCACCATAGACACAGAACACATATCTAATGAACTGTAAGATTTCCAATAGTTATCTGTAACATAAAATCCTACTGTCTCCAAATTTTCCTTTCATTTCTAATGGATGCTAAGAGACCATATACACTCTAACACATAAGGCAGTCTATGTCCCCTGCTGTTCTAACATATACAATTTAACACATAAAATAACATACCAGTCTGTCAACAGATATTTTGTTGGTAGACATTTATGTATCATTTAATGCATAAACAATCTATTAGATACTCAGGAGACTTTAACACACTGATGCGCCAAGATGGTGAAAAATTTAAAAGTTGTATGATGTCACAACCTTTAGCTTCATAATAAATAAGAATAATTCATTTTCTTCTTGGAGAGCAGTAACTTCAAACCAACACATACATGAAATATACATAAAGATGTTAATGATATTTCAGAACTATATGTTGCCCCCATCTTCAGGTCTGAAGTGTGTAAGGTGGATGATCCTGTTTTGAAAAACAACAGGGGAGAGGGATAGAGGGGGTTGGTGCCTCATCTGAGCTAACTATAAAAGTTGAGCAACTGAGGGCTATGGGGTGCACCAAAACGCCCACTGACAACCGCAGTTCCTGAGTGGTCACCCATCCAAGTGTCCATCAGGCATCACATTGCTCAGCTTTCTACACTGTCGGTCAAGTGGCATGGAAAGTGGTTAAGGGTCACCTTCAGTTGAGGGTAGGTTTCAACAGGGATGGCACAGAAGAATCATGAAGAAAGATGTTTTAGAAGGCAGATGGGTTTAGACATTCGAGTCCCGATGAGGTGGATTTTTTCAATTGACCTAACCCTTTCAGCTGCACTAGCCAGGGATGGTAGGTAGGCTGGGATTCATCCTTGGGGGGAATTTCCCTCATGGAGCTGCTGTAGATGTTCACCAATCTGGCAAGAGATTTAAGAGAAGAGTAAGTATGTGGTATCCTTTCTGTTGCTTGGTTTCAAGGGTGATCTTCCAGGTAGGGCTTAACTGGTAGCCAGCTTCTCCAGTGAAGCTGCTATGTAGGTTGTCTTCCATGCTTTCAGAATTGCACTCTCCAGGGTGCAATACCAAAGTTTTCAGGCCGTTACATAATGATGCAGTTGTGGCTTTGTCTAGACGGATGTCAATCACGCTGACAACCAATCTATTTTTGTTAGTATGTGCTGTGTGTGTTCTTCATTTTCTGGAACTTGGTCTTGTGTGCTGCTCTTTCTGGCATGTTGAAGTGTGCTTTGCTCATTGGTTAGTTGATCAATGAGGTCCTAATCAGTACGAGACAAACCTACTGCCATGAGATGTCAGGAACTCCGGTTATTTAATTCAGATCATAATCTCACTGGCAAATGGCCTGATGGGAATCATTTTATCAGCTCTCACATGATTATCACTATTCACCTGTGCACCCCTCAAGGTCACAACAGACTTACTGGAGAAACAGTTCAGCAAACACACAACCACATTCTTCCTCTTAGTGCTCATGTCAAATTATCTTATGTTCTACAGGCAGTGCTATGAGCAGGGCATGGTGTGACCATGGGGTCTCCTCTATCCCTTATCATATCCATGTACCTCTATCACCCTAGCACTTTCAGCCTTACATCATCCAAGACTGGTTACATTCTGCTTCTGAATTACAAGTACACATTTACAAAAGTAATTCCTGGAAGAAACAAGAGTTAATGCTCTGCTGCATAGAAAATATCATCTATTATTGACATGAATAGAACTGTGGAGTGGAGTTGCTTCATATTAATTTTAAGAGCAAATTATTCAGGTATTTACCGAAGTATGAAGGGTACCCAAAATAAACCGAACTTATTTTTTTTTTAAACTTATTTATTCAAATTTTAAGCACAAACCTTCAATCCCCTTCAAAGTACTCTCCACTTACACTAATACACATGTCTAGTCTTTCATTCCTTTTTTCAAAACATTGTCTAAATTCATCTTTTGAGATGCTTCACAGCGCCTCCGTCGTTTTTTTCCTTCACCTCAGCAACATCAGCAAAACGCTGAAAAAAAGTTTTGATCATTTCGGGACTCTTCTTTCAAAGCACAGCATGCTTCCACGCGACCTTGTTTTTGTTCAGCAGTCAGCAGTCGTGGCACGAATTTCGCAGCCACCCTTTTCATTCCCAAATCTTCTGTCAAAAATAACTGAACTGAGCTCTAAGTCACTCCCGACAGCTCCACAATTTCTTCAAGGGTCCGTCGTTGATCTTCCTTGATGATTTCACGGATTTTTTCAACATTTTCATGTGTTCAGGCCATTGCAAAAACGACGATCACACAAAACAGTTGTCACTATAAACTCTGCCGAAACTAGTCCTTACCTTCTGAAGCAACGGTAGTCAGCTTATCGACTCAAGAATGTTAGCTCTATGCGCTCATAGTGGCAAAACGCGGTACTACAAAAGCTCTGCCCACAAAAAAATTAGTTCGGTTTCTTTTGGGTACCCCATCGTATACTTATATCAAGTAACGTTCAACGATACCTTTAATTTTCTTCTTTTTCTGTGTATCAAAATGTTCTTGAGCAGCTTTCATCACTTGCTTCAGTACTTCCATTACCATAAGTTGTACAGAAGGGCTGTCCCTTGTTAATATCAACCTGTACAGAATAAAGAAAAAAAAGATGTTTTATCATCATTACAAGACAAAACAGAAATCTGTATTATTGCTGTTGTTATTATTCAGATTATATGCAGTGCCTTATTTCTAAAAAAAATATCTGCTTGTATTGTCATGTTTGGTTTTAGCCTCAAGATGGAAGCAGGTATGCAAGTTTTAATAATTATTTATCATATGTTATAATCGTCAACACAATAAAGCTGGAATATCTTCAA
Source organism: Cryptotermes secundus (assembly GCF_002891405.2). NCBI lineage: Eukaryota > Metazoa > Arthropoda > Insecta > Blattodea > Kalotermitidae > Cryptotermes > Cryptotermes secundus. The sequence goes on from NW_019736398.1 coordinate 112,516, forward strand.
TGGAGACAACAGATGTCAATGTATATCTTACAACAACATTTGCTGTCTTCATTGAAACTATTCCCGCTTTGAAGAAAGCAGTCTTCTGGGATTTGGCACCGTGTATAAGGGGTGTTAACCGACGTTTCGGAGGAACGTATCGCC
>NW_019736398.1:112715-128759 GCF_002891405.2 Cryptotermes secundus
CTTATATTTATCTTGAAACTAAAGCGCATAATAATCTTTTGCACTTAATATATTTTGGGTGGAATTGTATAGAGAAGATTCATGTTACTGATAATTTAAATTCTTTGTTTTAATCTGTTTGTATTTAATGAAATTGTTATTACACTGTGTACTATTTTATATCGTTTTTATTGTTTATCTTGACTGTTTCAATGTTTGGAACTTATTTTAATATTATTATTGACATGTTCTATATCCAGGGTTGTATTTCAACCTATGTTTTGGATTTACTGAATTTGAAATAAATGAATNTCAATAAATTTAAACGTGGGCTTCCTTGGTGGCACAACAAATATCCAGGCTTGAAGCATTTCTGGTGTTACTGTAACCACAGTATCCCTTATGCGGGCTTTCAGGTGTTGAAGGTTGTTGATCTTAACCTGATAGAGAATGTTCTTCACATAACCCCACAAGAAAAAAAACACTGGGGTTAAATCTGACGACCTAGGAGGCCAAGCGATTGGTCCACTTCCACCAATTCATATCCCAGCCATCTCTCTGTCCAGGTGATTCCCAACATGGTGGCAAAAATGTAGTGGTGTATGCGCACAAGCCAGGTATAAAAAAAAATTCAGAGTTTTTCTTTCCGATGACATAAACCGGACACGTGTAAGACTATTAGTTTCCGAGATATAAATTTTTTATTTTGGATACCTTTCATCCAGACACCCTATATTATACACACAACAGGATGCACTCTATAAAGTTTTAATAAGTTTGTTGGCATGCATAAATTATACTCCATATGTGTACCAGCCACAAAAAAAAGCACTCATTATGTGGATGCACATGTTTGTGTTTGCGTGCATGCGCATCACCTCAAGCTTCATACAATGAAACGGTGAAACACATTTGTTCAGAAAGAAAATTTTTAGATACGTCATTTTCAAGTTTGGGGTCCATCGGACAGTTGTTTCTAATTATTTTCAATGTTCATGGGTTTGAGGTCTGGAAATTTCAGAGTCACAAGAAAATATAAAGCTTTATTAAAGAGATATTTCTATTATGGATTTTGTAGCACAGAATTATTATATGATACTGGAATTGGAATTGCTGGATGGATAAAAGAGTGAACTGAGCTTATTTTACTTAGTGCATAAAAATATATCCAAAACTGTATTTAAAAAACATTTGGTTGCTGGACTTTAAGTCATAGATGACAATTACCAATGGATGCCGCCTAAGTAAAGTAGTAGCCATGCCACAAATCAGATGGTTAGTTGCTGACTTCTCATCACAGAAGCCTGAGTTTAATTCCAGAGAAGTCCATGTGTGATTTCTGGTGAGCAAAGTGGCACAGGGGTAGGATATTTTCTAAGCAATTATATTTTCCCCTGCATATTATCAATTCATAAATGTCTCATATTCATCAATCATCAGGATTAAATACAACAGGCTAATCTGAGTGCCAAAAGATCCAGTTTCACCCAAATTCTAGAATTAACTATGTCTAGAGATAATAATACACTATCCTTGGAAACTTATAAGCCTACTGGCAACTGTACAGATTGAGATAATAATACTGTAATACATATTTGCTATATACTGTAAGGGTGATGAAAATGAACTGATGAATCTGAGAACAAAAGAGTAGGCATGTGTGAAAGTGGAAATTATAACCTACCTGTGGAGCACATTGCAGAGCTCAATTCCAAGGGACCGGTCATCCATGAGGATTTCTCTAGGCCAAGTAGAATCTAGCAGTGTATATAAGGCTTGTAGACATGTTAAAACACTTTCAACTGGCTCTGAAGATCTTGGAGTGCAGAGTGCTTCCATACATATTCCTGTGCAAGGGACCAGTTAACAAAACTAGCTCAGCACATTACATACTGGAATGACTCATTAGTCAGTAATGGAAGTTTTGCAAGCATGGTACAGAGTCATTATTGCACAGTTGATAGTTAATCGGCCGATTAAGAAATTTCATGTAAGATTTGAGGCTTTCACGGCGGTGACTATGAAGAAAGCAGTCTTCTGGGATTTGGCACCGTGTATATGTGGTGTTAACCGACGTTTCGGAGGAACGTATCGCCCCCATCTTCAGGGTTGAAGAAAAAGTTTAAGAAATCTGCAAGTGACAACATTGCAGATTTCTTAAACTTTTTCTTCAACCCTGAAGATGGGGGCGATACGATCCTCCGAAACGTCGCTTAACACCACATATACACGGTGCCAAATCGCAGAAGACTGCTTTCTTCAAGAAATTTCATGCTTTTAAGAGACTTAGAAGTTCATCATTATGTTAACAGGAGCCCTCCAATGGAACACCCCTGAGCCAAATGGCTACAGTGCTCACCTTCACAATCAATTTCTCAGATAGTATAAAAGATAGTCAACTCCATCCAGTGTGAGTGATATTTCCTTTTTCTTTTTAATCTTTCATCCTTGACATGTTTCGGCCTGAGAGACCATCTGCAGAAAGATATATCAATACAAACATGTCAAGGATGAAAGATTAAAATTGGGAGGGGGGGGGGAAAACATTTATCAATCACACTGGGTGGAGTTGACTAGCTTTTATACTATTGCTAGTGTAACGGACCAGGATGAACCAAATCAAATCTATTTCTCAGACATTCATTTTTAATATCATCCTTCAAATATTGTTAAAATGATCAGAGGATGATGGATGAGATTTTGTAGGTACTGGAGATGAAAGAAGCTTGTAAAGAATAATATTAATTTAAAAAATTGAAGGGAAGAGACCAATTGGGAGATCTAAGCATAGATGGCAGATAATATTAAAATAGATCTTAGGGAGGTGGGAGTTTTCTAGCTCCAGATAGAATCCAATGGTGGGCTCCTGTAAATATGAATGAACCTTTGGGATCCATAAAAGGTAAGGCATATCTTGACCAGTTGAGCCACTACTTGTTTCTAAAGGAGAATTCAGCTCCATGGAGTTAGTCAATTCAGAGTATAAATACCCAGCCAATATGCAGAATACGAGTCATAAATGACCACCCAGTCTCTACTGAGGCCACTGCCTGATTTATGTAACTAATAGTTCACTGGTGACCGCTCCTGTATTCTTGGCTATGGATCTAGAGGCCTCAGTTTGATTCCCAGCGCTACCAGATTTTCTGGGGAGTAGTGAGTCTGGAATGGAGTCCACTGAGCCTTGTGAGGATAACTGAGGAGCTACTTCAAGGAAATATCGGCTCTGGTCTAGAAAACTGAGATTAATGACCATGTGGATGTTGTGCTGACCACATGACACCCTCTATCTGCTAAAGGTGGCATTAACTTTGCTGACAAGCGGCGGTCACTCTGTCGGAATAGTTTGCTTGTGGACTTCAGGTCATGGAGTTTAACAGTTCCCTGGTAATAGTGCGCAACAGAATTATGTCTACAGTTACCACTCACCAAACAAGAGATGGAATCTGTCAGAAACAGAGTCTCCAGTTTTACTGCTATTATTATTGTTTGGCACATTGGCAGCACTGGTTGGTTTACTGTCAAATCCACCAGCATTCAGCCAGAGGGCAGCAGCATGCAGGATGGGAGGCCATGAGGCTGCATAATGTGGCCTGGAAGACTCCATAGTATCTGTTGTGTAGAATGCTCCTCCATCATGAGGCAGCTGACTAGCAAACTCTAAAAATTAAAACAGCTTGATGTCTTAAACAGAGATGGCAAATTCTGATATAACTCTGTACAGTGGAACACCTGTTTAATGCTCCTCGATTTAAGATTTACCCTCATTTAACATTAAACCTCAATGATTCAAATTCAATAATCTCAGTAATAAAGCATCTCTTTTAAAGATTTTCATTAGTTTAGTGTTCAAACCCACTGATCCCAAAAAGAACATTAAATGGAGGTTTCACTATATTTCATTGAAATTTCTGATCACATTACCATATTTATGTATAGTTTTTACTGGATATAAATTAACCTTAATTTGACTCCAAAAAATCAAAGGTTAGAATGAAAATGATACATAATAATCCTTGGTTGCTCTGTGGGAAGGGCCCTGCTATATTGATGGCCATCCTTCTGAAAGGGATCCTGATGTGGTACTGACACATTTGGTCCTGATTCTTGGTATGGGGGCCAAGAGTGGCTGCACAGGTGTTGCACTGCCGGTACCACTTCTCAACATCATTTCTTGCCTGGAGCCAATAGTACATTTGCCAGACCTTATCCAGGGTCTTGCTGACACCCAAGTGACCTCCTGATGGTCCACCATGTAGTTTAGTCAGCACATCGTTCACTCTGCTCTGAGGGAGAACTATCTGGGCTATTTTTGATGATTCAATGGCAGATTCCCAGTGGCACACTAGTATGCTGTTCTTCACAGTGAGGGATTTCCATTGGGCCCACTAGCTTTTGTACATGGGGCTTGGGTCAGTGATATCTTTCCATTCTGGGTGTTGTCCGGTTTCTATTTCTACCAGAAAGGGTCCTATGTCCTGGTTTTTCAGTTGTTTTCTTCTCAGAGCAGCTGGATCCCAGCTGGCTGCAACTACAGCTGCAACAGCTTGATGTCTGTCCATGCCTCGACTGTGTGGCAGTGGGTACACTTGGTATGGTTGTCGCAAAAGGGCATTGGCATTGTTATGTTTTTGGCCTTAACGGTGCTTGGAAGTGAAGGTGTACTCTTGTTGGTGCTGAATCCAGCAAGTGGTTTGTCCCTTGAGGTTCTTAACACTCATGAGCTACGTTAATGCAGAGTGGTCAGTGCATAGATGGAACTTTGTCTGTAGAGGTACTTATGGAAATGTTCCAGTGCCCTCACAATGGTCAGACGTTCCTGTCAGGCGATGCAGTAATTTCTCTCAACCTTAATTCAGTGTCTTACCATAGTAGGCTATTACTTGCTCCTGTCCATCCTGCACTTGGGAGAGTGCTCCACCAATCCTGACATTACTCGTGTCTGTATCAACGATGAACCTTTCTCTTTGCTCTGAGTATGCAAAATAGGGGCAATACAGTGTTTGAAAGACAGGTTCCACTTCTGGGGTCCACTGGAAGGCTTGCTTCTCCTCCATGAGTTTGGTCAGCAGTTCCACGATGTTGGCGAAACAGGAAATAAACTGTCTGTAATACGTGCATAGACCCAGTAAGCTTTTAATTTCATTTCTGTTACTCAGTATTGGGTGTTGTATTTTTGCTTACCTTGCAGGTGTTACCCAGAAATGGGTCTACCTATCACAATATTTAATTTTACAAAACTTCAAAAGCTCATGTTCAGTGTCTAGGAATGACAGTAGTATATGTAAATCTGAGGGAGAGTCAGTAAGTAGATCACAAATTGATATAAAAAGTAAAACATGTGATATTTGAACCTGGAAAAAACATTCCTAACTGAGATTTTTCATTGTTTTCCTCAGTCCTCCCATGTAACGGCTACAATAGTAGCTCGAATTAGTCCACAACTTCTTTCCACATCCAATAACTATTTATTATTTCCTAATCATTCTGTAATTTGACACTATGCAGCATGTGACACTTGCAGGGTCACTAAATAAACCATAAGCTAAATGATTCTACGATCCTTTGGTAGCAAAATAGACCACTATAAATAATGAATGATTTTGGTTGAAATTTGTTGGAAATTAGGCCAGAGTAGCCTTGCTCTCAGTCCAAACCCAGAGGATGACTAAACCTACACGTCAGACAAATAATCCACTTTAAAGCTATCACTGATGAGATGCAGGATTGTAATTGCAGCAGCAATGTGCGCTCAGCAAAAAGGGTGTACCAAAAGTATGTGCTTGAATTGAATACATTGAGATGTCTCTAAAGCTGCATGCATTAGTCTTACATGCATAAAAATAAAACAGTCACAAGTTAACCTGGTGGCAGAGAAAGTAGTGCATGATCCCGGAGCGCTGCCAACCAGTGCTGAGATAAGCTCACAAGTTCTGGTTGCACCAGGTTCAAGAGACTTTCTCCTCTAAATTCAAAATCACCGAAGTCCTCTTCATCCTTATCAGCTGATATGTTACAAGGTGCAGGTTTGGAGTTTGTGTTGAAACAACCAGGAGCTGAGCCATTCCCTATCATAGCTACTATATACACCTGAAACAGGTATGCAAGCCACTTAAATGAGATCAGAAATTCCAAATTTATACCTAATGGGAGTCTTTAATCTTTACTGTACACAAATTTCAGTAAAAACAATACCGAGGATGATAGTGGCAACAACAGTGATTGTGGAAGTCACGAAGGTGAACAAGAATAACCTAATACTCCAGTATCAAATGCTCTGTTACATATGAACAAATGTAATAATAATTTATCCAGCAAATTCATCTCTATCCTATTTTTCTTTCTTTAGTAAATAAAACAGGCTTATGAGATCACAATGCATTCTCTGCATGCACACACAATTTCAACTTTTGAACCAGCTCAAAGACATTTACAATATGTTGTAGGATGTATGCTATTAGAGAGCACTCCAACTTCACATCTTACATTTTTTGAAGTTGGTAATAACATGTGAATACATAAACTTGTGAAATCAGAGTGACATTAGTGGCACATAATACAGGGTCCTGAAATAATATATACATAAAATAGATGGGCCGCGCCATAGCTCAAGCAGTTAGTTGCTGGCTTCCCACCGCAGCAGCCCGGGTTCAAACCCAGGTCTGGGGAAGTGGGATTTGTGGTGGACAAAGTGGCGCTGGGGCAGGTTTCCTCCGAGTACTTTGGTTTCCCCTGCCAATCTTCATTCCACCAAATTCTCCATCATCATAATCACCCGGGGCAGGTACAATAGACCCATCAGTGGCCTCCATGCCAAGTGGACCCAGTTGGACTCCACCCCCCACTAAGCGAAAAATACATAAAATAGATAACACCTTTAAAAAATACGAAAATTTTATTAAGGTATTCTTTCTGGTAAAATATAAAACAACAAAATGACAGCTACAGAAAATCTGCATTTAGTGCTCTGATTCAAGGCAATAATGAATGAATCACTGGAGCCAGGCAAATCAAATTCGGTATGGAGACAGATCATAAACATACCTACAAATTCAGTAATGTTAATGAGTTAACAGTCACAAACGTGGTAATAGTGTGAAATTTTAACATCATATCCAACAAATTTAATGCAGATAAAATTTCTCTCTAAATAACTATTTAGGAAAGGAGAAGGAGGAGGAGACAAAGGAAAAGATTTGGCCACATATTTACAATTGCAAGAAATAACAAATTTGACATGACGATTCCAGTGTGCGACCGTCTGCAAATGAGTTCAGCACACCAGCCCATGGAATAAATGCAATATTAAGAACAAAAGATTTAAAAAAGTAGACATCAGTGCCCGAAAAATAGGCTTTATGACTTCTACTGAGATCTCCTTACTATAATCTCATTTATATTTGAGTGTAGTTTATATTATGTGAAAGATGATACCCCTTAAGTTAAAAGGTGAGCTGACACAAACTTCACAGCTCATACACCCTCCCCCTTCCACACCACAACACATCTATGGCCATAATAACGCTACCATACAAGCTATGCATCCATATCACACTGCACACCTCAGCTACAATATGGTGAATAATTTAGGCTAATATGATCCTGTAGAATCCCATTTAATTTTATTTATAACAGTACTGAAAACGACAATGACTGACCAAAGCAAGTATACCTATTAATACATATTTTAATTCAGTATCAATATTTACTTGTAACTTGTTCAAACAATTAACCTGAAGTTATTTCAGTAGTTAACAATTAACAACTAATGTAGCTACAGGTATAAGAAATGGGACAGAACATGATAAATGGCATAATATGACCATTTAATTAATTTAAACCTGTCATATTTATTGCAATTAATTAACATGCATTATTTATGAAAATTAAATGCAATAAATTATTCAGCTGTGTGACTGAAAAATAATGTTTTGACTTCCAAAACTACATATTTCTGCATGACAGTTGCCAAAGAAAGGCTTTTTTTTTTCAGTATTCTAAATGACACACTGATTAAGTTCTATTCTACAAGGTTAGTCTACTTACTTCTGCCCAAGCCTTAAGGATGGCAAGACGTTCAAGAGTAGCAAGACTCTCATTATACAGCTGTATGGTGGATGCACCCCGATGAAGCTTTGCCAGAGATGAAACAAGCAGCTGATGAACACGGCGAAGGTCATTGAGGTCATGAGCAACTCCACTCCCAATCCAAGCACTGCAGACCTGACAAGCCGCTGCTGTCACATGTGATGGAGTCTCCGGTGAGAATGCTGGCCGTAAAGCTGCACCCACCTGTTCAGCAGATAAGAGACTAAAATGTTTAATAAATACACCCCTGATCTGCATCCAATATACAGTCATTGAAAAAGAACTTCCTAGCTTCAAGATGCAACATCTTTGTTTTTTTAAGTCTTCTGACATCTGATGTCAGCACCACTTGTGGTCTGCAGATACTGAAATGGTGTTCGATTTTGTTCTAGGTGTAATAAAGCTTGACCTGGGTGATAGTTGTGACAGCAGCATAAATTCTAACTCACAGGTGCTGTAAATCACAGATTTTTTCTGCACTCACAATGCTTTTCACAACCCCACATGAAAGAATCCAGTGATGTAAGATGTGGGACTTCCTGGAGGCCAAATTATTGGTTCACGTCTTTCAATTCATTGCTTAAGAAACGTAGAATTCAGAGTACATCAAAGCTTATAACTGAAATGGAGTGGTGTCCCATCTGATTGGAAAATTACTGCAGTTTCTTTTTCACTTTCAATGTCTGCAATTTGTGGAAAAGCAAACATTTCTAACGTGTTGACATAAACACTAATGGCTCCATAGGCAAATGATGTGTTGAAGGTATTATAACAAAAAATAATGATTTTATTAAATAAACAAGAATGAAGGAAAAAAATCAATACAAGTGAGATCTAGGTGAAAGACTCAAATATTTTCAACATGATACACAATAAATAGTTCTCAATGTTTAAACAAACACAATGCATTTTGGCTCAAGTGGTAATGCTTCCAACTTGAATTCAGGCAGTGCTCAGTTTGAATCTCATCCAGGCCAGCAATTATGCTGACTAAGGTTTCCTGCTTGTTTACCTCAGTTACTCCATACAAATGTCACGAAAGCTCCTTAAAATTAGATGGTGGCCATTTTCATTCACATACCTTTGCAATTGTTGTCCATTATCACACACTCATTTGATACAACACAGTCTGAGTTACTGACCGCACTGTTAAACTATGAATAAATAAATAAACTCATACTTCAAACACTGTGCTACAAATATCAGTAGTATTAAAAAACATCTATGCATTCTTGACATGAAATCACACCAGCAACAGGTGATAGTTGGAGTGCCAAACCTTGGCACGATGATGCAACAAGGCCAGGAGAAGAGTTGGGGATGGAACACGCCATTTGGTTCAGTTTGTGAAACTGCTGATGACATACAGTGTATACGTGTGTGTGTGTGTGTGGGGGGGGCACACATGTGTGTAGGAGGGAGAGAATGTTTTGCTTACCTGGGCCTGGAACTGCTCTAACAAAAGATGACCTGGAAACTCCGGCTCTGGCACACGTGCAAACTTATCTATCACTTCATGCAGTGTCTTGAGGCCTTCTAGTCGAAGAGGATCTGAGTCACTGGTTGCTGCCATGAAAGCCATTCTCACTAAATCTGACAGATGTAAGACCAGATAGTCTCCTGGAAGAAAATTAATCAGTAAAAAAAACCAGCCTAGGATATCTGAATATTGTCCAGTTTATAAATACACTCAATGCTGGAAACATGTCATAATTACAATATTTCAAAACATGAAATCTTTCTTGAATACTAAAAAAAGTTACATGGAGAAAGAAAGTTACAAGAAAATACAATGTTGTATTTTTTTTACTGCTGATTAGCAGTTATTTCTATCTCAGAAATACATAAAATTGTATTTAAGAATCTGTCTCACAAACAAAACAAAGTTAGTTTCAAAATGACAATGTATAGCAACAGGTATCTTACAAACTCTTTCATCATGGTACTGAAGCCCAGATTAAGGGTTTGTAAGCAACTTTTGATGTAAGTGTGGCACTAGGCATAAAGATGCTCATCACCCTTGCAATATAGGCATTGTGCTTCTCTAGTAATATTTAACTGGCATGAGTAAGTCTCAAATTTTCAAGATCAAACAGGAACAAATTTCCTCATCTCAATTTGAATGTTCATTTTTCAGTTTCAAAGTTGGAGATTTTTCTGGGAACTGCTTTTGCTGTGTCCATTTGTGTCTGTCTTCAAAAATGGATTTTTATCACATTTGTCTGAATGGAAGATGAGTTCCCCCTTCCTCCTTTAAGCATTATCAAACTACAGATCATTATGAATTTGAGTGATAAATAGATGTTCTGTGCTTTTAGCATCTTCATGTCAAAATTCTTGCTATTGGGCAATATGACTAGCAAGCAAGACAGGAGTATGTTTCAAGGGCAGAAGCCTTGCAGTTCCAAAAATACCATTGTGGGATGTCGATGTTAGTTGAGACAACCATGTAACTATAACAGTAAATGTTCACTGCACTTAAAACTGGTATCACAGATGAGTGGGGAGCATGTCTGAAGAATGCCGGTGGAGACTCCTCTTGTAGCGGTTAGCCCAGTCTAGTGATGACGGTGCTGGGTGGAGGCCCTGAAAAGGGCCGTTCTGTCAGCTGAGTTGCAGCCCGGGGTTGCAAGCCAATTGGATAGTGGCAAGCGGCAGAGAGTCTGGCTGGCACTGTTACAGTGCATGCGCTGGCAGAGTTTGATGTCTACTGGCGCTGTTATGGTGCATTATGGCAGTGGTGATTCTTGAAGTCAGCGTAGCTATGTTGGCTGTGACTGGTGAAAGACTGATGCTGGTGTGTCCCGAGGCCCACAGCTTTATACTGATGCCGCTAGGATGAGCACGGGCCAGTTGGCGACAAAGCTATGATAATGAGCGCTGATTAGATAGCACTTGTGTTGGTGTCTAGGGTGCCAGGCTGCAAGCAATGTGTAAATATTGTTGCAATTGTGAGCGCTGATTGGATAGTGCTTGTGTTGGTGTCCAGAGAGCCAGGCTGCAAGCGATGTGTAAATATTGCCTGTTTTTGGTGCACTACGGAAGTTGTCTCTTATGCATTGTCAGAGGTTCTCACACCATCTAAGTTAGGAAAGAAAAGTGGTAATTCAAGTGCAAGTGTCCCTCACTGTAACAGTGACATACGTTAAGGAAAAGGGGTACTAGTGTGAATGGGAATAATGTGTAAAATAGTAGAAGGTGCTGCAGTTGTGATTTGTGCTTTAAGATAATGGTGATTAAACATGCAGAACAAACAAACAGGAACTTATGCCAATTCTGTGTAAATATTATTGTTCACAGGGATTGAAAGATACAACAGAACGTCGGTTTTGTGCAACAGCATTCCTCAATGTAAGGCTGAAATATTAATTTAGGCGCAGGATTGTGTGTACGAATGATGCAGAGCAATAGTTTTGTTTACACTGACGATCTTCACTTTCCAAAAGGTAATGACAATGAAATGCTAGTGTACTTCAATACACCACCCAGTTACAGTATCGATGATGCAAATGCAAAATCTATTGTCATAAAAATATGAGGCAATGAAAACATGTGAGTGACTGTAATATTGACAGAGCTGCCAGACAGCACATAACTACCACTATATCTGATAGTAATATGAAAAAATATGCATAAGATGCAGCTGCCTTCCTGTGCAGCACCTCCACTGTAGCTCTGCAAGTCTTGGACAGCAACTGAAAAGGGAACCTGGTGCCTGGTTCAATGCAAGGCTGATATCATGCACTGTAAAAAAATTACTGTTGCAAAATCCAAATAAGTGAAAACTAGACATATTTGGCACAATCTTGTATGGAAGGCTATGGCTCAAAATGTGTTGTTTTGCCACAGATGATGAAAATGCTGGATGACTAAATGAACTGACAGGGGACTGGTTAAAAGTTGTCTGGAACAGGATACTAAGAGCATTGTTGAGAAAACAAGGAATGCTTGTTCAGGGTGCATGTAAAGGTGTCTGATTCATGCATTGAATGTTGGCTGTATAGTAACTTGGAGGGATGGCCTCACAAATAGAGTGAATAAGCCTTTAAGGATCATTAGAAAAAAAATTTATTCTGAATGTATCATGGGAGGAGACTATGTCTTGATACCAACCAGAACACTAAGGAAGCCCACTGTACTCTATAAGAGGTTATGAATTGTAAACATGACCCACCTCGACTTTTGGTAAGCTGCATTTCTTTGGCTAATGCAAGATCAAAGTGGGCAGACTTATTTCCTTCACAGGCAACTATGATCCTTCGAACACATTCTGCAGCAAACACTCTAGTGGGCCAGCGTGGTTGTACTGCAGGATGTGTTGACTGATCATCTGCAGCATGAAACTCAACCTGGTCATCATCAGGCTCCACATCTTCTCCTTCCTCCACCCCTCCATCACCAACAACTCCTACCGTCTCATCTCCACCACTACTTGATTCTGAAACAAAAAAAATCGTCAATCTCAAGCCTGTCAACTTTTTGGTGAATATTTATTTCTGACAGGATTCCCTAAAAATATGAACTTTAAAAAGCACTAACAATTTTCTTTAGCCTTCTTGTACAAATGGCACAAAATGAAGCTTATGTGGAGTTTCTCTTGTATGTCCATCTGTCCACCTATCTGTCTATATGAATGATCTCTGAAATCGCTGATTTGAATTTGATGAACTTTTTTACGTTGGGAGTACACAATCAAATTTGTCAAGCATTAATTTTGTTACACATCAGTTGAATAAAATACTTTCTCCACATGGACTTCAAATGAAACTACCAATTTTCTTAGAAACGGATCACTGTATGTACATATCATAAAATCTGAATCTATTAAGATACTCAATTTCATTTCAAATATTTTTAAGTCAATATAAGTTCTGGGTGCAAATACTGTGAAAGGCTTTATAACAAAGTACTGAACAGGCTGGTCCAGAGTTAACACTCTGGATATGTACTCAGGAGGTGTTCAGTTTGAATCTCAGCTGGGGAACCAGATATCCTGAATGAGGTTTCTTGTGGTTTTCCTCAGTCCTTCCAGATAATGCTGAACAGTACCTTCATTATGCCATGACTGCTTCTTTCCAAATCCTTTCCACTTTATCATTCATCATTCATCCTATGACCTGACACTACATAATCTCAATACTGAAAGATTGATTAATTAACCTATAAAAATAATTACATTTGTAACAGAATATGCACACACAACATAAGATAACTGGTTATTGTCATTATTTTCATTTTTTCTGTTGTTGAAGAAGACACTGTTAAATATTTATACAGTAATTAATTTTGATATTATAAAAAGATAAAACAGTTCCATCCAGTGTGACTGCTGAAGATTTTTCTTATTTCAATTCTTCATCCACCTACATGTTTCAGTCTTTAGAGACCATCATCAGAGGGACTTCAATACAGTTTGGAAACTACAATTACAATTGATGTTCTGAGCATTAAACTATACATACAATGTTGATAATATACAAATGGACACAAAATCGAAAGTTTTTACAACTACAGCGGCTGTCTTGATATAGTATATTAAAATATTTTATTTTTGTTAGTTAAGTTAGAATTTATAACCCAAATAGGTTCGTGTCCTCTTTCTTATTACTTCTCTTGACGGAGGCCAAACGTTTGCCGCCTCTCGTTCTTGAGAAGAAGGTTCTTTGATGTCGTCCTGTAGTTGTTCATGGCATGCTGTGTTGGTTTATCTTTTTATAATATTGTTAGTGTGATGGACCACAATGAAACAAATCTAATCTTTATAGTTTAACTTTTATGAAAGAGATAATTAAAGTTCATATATATACACACATTCATTCAAGATTTAAGAAACTGTGATTTATGAAAGGTGATAAAATGTAGCAATTAAAAGGTATTGTAGCATGTATAGCCATTGCTATGCAGTGGGCAGATAAACACCCATTCCTATGGAAAGGTCGAAGTATTGTTGAACTATAACAGTGGAAACGGTGATTTCTATGTGGTCCGTGCTGAGATATTATAAGCAGGACAGTTTGAAGCAATGAATTAGTTGTTGGTTAGAGTTGTCAGCAGTTCAGTCGAGTGAAGTGTCATAACATGAAGTAGCTGATTGGTGAGTGGGGGAGTTCAGTTTTCAGTTGGAAGTCAGACTGTGTAAAGAAGACTAGGAGGTTGGTGTGCAATGGCCGCCAGCCTGGGACCCAGTTGGTTGAGTTGTCAGTTGATGAGAGTTCCGTGACAAAAGGACTTGAGTGCAGGAAGCTGAAGAATCTCCATTTTGTTAAATCTGTTGCCAGGAAACAGCCAGTGGCGACTGTAATAGACTGAGGACACTAAGTGTGTGTGTCAGTACAGCTAATCTCCACACTTGACAAATCACCACAGCACCCACTAAGCCTTTTTCCAGCCTGCTGTGTCTTCATCAGCTGTTCCCTAGCAACAGGTTCTAATACTGGAGATTATTCAGCTTCCCTCGTCCTTTCTTCACAGCCTCCAATGCAGAACTGACCAACCAACCAACTCTCAAGTTGGCAGTCATTTCACACAATGCAGACTGACTATCAATTGACAACTGAACTGGGTCATCATAATTGTCTTGCTTGTAACTACTTTACACAGACCAAGTAGAAAACACTGTTTCCAACAGTAACTCTAGTCCTGTGTTCGTATGTGTTGCTGTTGGAATGAGTTTACCGATCTGTTACCTAGAAACAGGTTGCATAACACCATTGTGTATTCACCTATTGCACAGAAATGGCTGTACACACCACAGTATTTTACTAAAACACAAGCAGACAGTAAGGAATATATACATTCCATATAAAATGTTAAATAAATCCCTACCTGTGGCAACTGTGAGGACGTCCTTACAGAGAGACAGCCATTGAGACAGGTTATCTGCAGCCATCATTTGTAACATGCTTGTCAAAGTGTCATGAATGTCTTTGATAAGCCTGCTATCTGTTTCTGTGTCTAGCATGCTGAACAGTACTCCAGGCAGACCACTCTCTGTGATTACTAAACCTGCAACAAATCTAAAGTTACATGGCAGTAATGAAATGAAACCTGAACTGAGTACCTGAGATGGGGGCTTCAGTTATGGACCCAAATACTGCCAACAGGTTCTTATTCTGATGGATGAGTGCAAAGCCAGTTTTCACTCATGCTACTCCATAGTATAAGAATATGTACATAGCATGCCTCCCCTCACACTTCATAGCTGAAGTAAAAAAAAAAGCAAAGGTATCCCTGTAACAAGCCATGGAGGCCCATAGGTTGTGAGATATTGAGGTTCCCACATTTTCTAGACAATTGGCTCATAGATGGTGGCAAGGTTGTCAGCCCTACACGCCAGCCACCCTTTACCCCCAAGAATATTCCAAGAACATTCCTCGTACTCATTTCTGCTAGAGGCTGAGTCAACCCCAGGGCCATAGTGCGGCTGGAAGGATCAGGTCAATTGAAAGAAATCCAATGACCTCAACAGGACTTGAACACGCGACCTTCCAGCTTGTAGCATAGTGCCTCAGCTAACTACGCTACTGCGTGCCCCTTAGCTGGAGAGAAATCAGTTCTTAATACTGACTGAGATGGTTAGACATGTAATATGGCAACCTCATCACACAATGATTTCTCTTTGTGCATATCAGAATTCCACTTATATTAACCCTTTCACGCGGTCATTTAAATTCCGCTGCCGTCTCTCCAGCGGTAATATATTCAGCCGTCCATTCAAATTTTGCTCGAAAATGATTTATTCATCATTGTTCTTAAATTATATGAGATAGGAACATGAAACTTTCACTAAAATGATCTTAAAAGGTGGTTTTATAACCTTACCTTATAATATGAGTGCCCTGTATCTCGGCAATGGAAGCAGGTTGTTTAGTATTTGAGCAGTGAATGGTACGCCTTGAAGGATGAAACTTTCACTAAAATGATCTTAAAAGATGGTTTTTATAACCTTACCTTATAATATGAGCGCCCGGTATCTCG
>NW_019736398.1:129001-181493 GCF_002891405.2 Cryptotermes secundus
ACTGGGTGCTATGTACTGTGCGAAATCAATCGATCTTGCAAGAATACATTTTTGGACATCCCTCTTCTAAGAATTCCAATTGAGTGTGTTAGTGTGGCCAGCTCAGGGCAATATGATATTATAAACACAGCACATATCACATCTCTGCTGTTTACAATTTCATAGCAAAGTAAACACGCCATTCATAACAGCTTGAACGAGGAAACTGCTCGCAAGAGCAACAGGAACTTTGCTGCAAGACAGGCACATGTAACGATGACTTAGCGCAGCTAAGCTCGTGGCTTATTATACTCTGTTCTACTGACAACAGGCCAGCGAAAAATCTAACAATCTACAGCAAAACCATCAATTATTATGGGCGTTATAACATAGGTGTGCAGCTGGACGAAACATAGACGTCGAACCCCTGCAGACGATTTAAATACCTGACAAAACATACACGTCAAACCACGCTGAACGGTTAAACCAGTACTTTCCTCTCTAAAAACACAAGTTCCTCTCTAAAAACACAAGTAATGCAGAAACCTGAAATTTTGTATGGTAATAGATCCTCAAAACACATACAATTTTTGTTAATGTAACTACTTTATATAATAACATGGTAGCCATGTGAAACCTGTATTTAGTTTTCAGTTTAAAATGACAGTCTTGAACCATTATAGCCAAGTATGAGAAGTTTTTTTGTGAAGAGGTATCATACACATCATAAACACACTCACAAATTCTGTACAACTCTTTGTCAAGCTTATTCTTCTGGGATGTGATTTTGTGCAGTCTGCTCAAATGTTACCAATGGTTTGGAGAAACCTGATTCATTCACCTTCAGAGTAGAACAGTCTACAGATGAAAGAAGCAGATTCCTGTGAAATGCTGATAACAGTCTAGCAGATTACACAGTGCCACATACCAGAAGATAATAATTTTATAGTCATTGCTGTGAGAACTTCAAATCCTGCCATTAATTTATGTTGTCGGTTAAAACATGGAACTGGTGCAATCCTGGATGTCATATCTGACAAATTTAAAATATCTGCAACATGTAGAAGAGGTACACTAAATTATATAATTATTACTCATCATATAGAATGGGGTATCTGAAGGAAGAAAGGTAACCTAAACTGTACCCAGAGATTCATAATCATCATAAATGCAAGAGAAATAATGTTGAATTTACCTTCTACAATGTTGGTATCTCTGCTTTCACTGGCAAGAGTCATGGCATGTTCACACACTTCTTTTGCTTCTCGCTGGGCAAGCTGTCTTAAGCATGAAATTGCAGCTTTCCGTAGCAACAAATGATTACTAGATAAAGTGCGCTGTAACAATAAAATAACACGTATATGGGAGCTGAAACTGATACACTCTCAGATTATGGGTAGAAATGATGACTATGCAGGTATCTTACATTCATAGATAAATATGTTCAAATGTAATACATGTATCAAGGATTTCAGATACTGAATTTTATGACCTGGACATTCCAATGTTTAGAAAAGATGAAGTTTTATAGGACTTTAATCTTCAATGGTACCACCATATGAAATCAAAGTTCTTTTCTTCCCTTTACATACACTGGGCTGTAATATAGAAATATTTCTCCTATAAAAGTGTAACAGCAATTCATATGTCTCTGTTACAACCTGCTTCTTGGTATTATATTTTAGTATCCCATAAGGATAATGCTGCTTGGTAGTTTCTAGCTTAACTCACTCTGACCCTAAAGATGGAAGCAGTACACTCTTCCAAACTCTCAGTGAACTACATTGTGTTACATCACAGAAGTCATTTCCACGGAAGTTTTAAACGACAGCAACAATTCCTTTTTCTCTCTCTCTCTTTTATTTTAATTAATACTAATACTGATCATAAAATATATGAGTATCCCCTTGTTAAAATAGCTTCTCACACAATGTGGAGGATGTGTATGTATGTATATGACGAGTCCTGTATCAATGTATTTTGATTTATGGGAAAATTATATTAATTTTAAGCTTTTATAGTAATGCACTTTTTAAATTATGTTTAGTTACAATTGTAATAAGCTCTTGTTTTTTTTTTATATTACCTATGTTAGTTAACTGGTGTGTGTTATTTTAGTTGTGTGACTTATGTAATCTATTACATGTATACATCTATAATCAAATGGACTATTTCCACATCCTAGGATTTTTGCCTGTATGAATATATGGAAAATAAAGGAAATGAATGACATCAGTCTGCTCCAAAGAATGATAAAAGTTTGGGTTTCTCTGCTTTATTACAGTCAAATGAGTATTGGTTTTGTAAGCATACAAATAACCCCATTCAGATGTAGAAACAATGGATTATTTGAATGTGTTTCACTATATTAAAAGTAATAATACTTGCAAAAAATATAAGTTACAAGTGAGTAAAAAGCCAAAGTTACAGGTATTTCTAGACCTCTGAAACAGTAGATATGTGATGTCTCTACAATAAACTGTTCAAGTAAGTCACAACTTTATATTTCTTTGTATAAAACTGTCAAAGTAGAAGTCTACTACACCTGGTGACATATGTGGATGTATCAAAATGTGATGACACATTGGCCAAGCACTTAATTTGTATCTGGGTAGCCTTCATTACCTTACCATACACTGCAGTGCTGTCAAGCAATGGTTTTGTTAAATTCTTAGGATTTCATACTATCCTTGAGGGTTATCAGTAACCTCAGCTAAGACTGATTGAACAAAAACATTGCCTATTATCTTAAGTAGGAACAGGCAGAAGACAATGTTAAAACGGATTTTAACCTTTCCCTGCCTGTCCTCTGTTGGAAGAATTCTGGCATCATAATTCTCTTGTGATTACCAACTTGTGAATTTATTGTCCTGTTACAATCATCTGCTTATTACATTCCCTAAGATCTCCTCTAGTAGTCTGCACATAAGAAGAGCAGACAGCAGGAGTTTTATATGTTCCCATGCCAAAAGTTTTTTTTGTGTGCAAATTAATCTGTAACTGGAAGGAATGGGGTTAAAGTTGTCCCCGTGCTTAACTAATTAAGCACTACACCATGTGGGCATAAGGGGGAAGTGAATGTATAGATCCAAATTTTCTTGACCTTGGAACTACTTGGAGCTGAATGGTCAGTTTCACACCATGTCTGCTTTACCCCTTGGGGAAAAAGCCTCTGGTATGCAATAGGTAAGAGGTTGGGTGGACCTCAGAGATGGTCTGGACAATGAGGAGAAAAGAACATTCGTGACCATACGAGGACTCGAACTCTGACTCCTTGGTCATCCAGCCTGTAGCCAGTCGCTATACCGACTATGTTATCCTGGCACCTGGAAGGAATGGGGTCACAAATAATAATTATGTGAACGCGACAAAGAAAGAGAGCATGGATTACACCAGTTCAGAGTCCAGTGGTGGGTTCTAGGAAACATGGCTTCCATGTGAGACAGAGAATATTTTAACCTGCTAAGTGACTAGCAGCTTCTCAAAGTAGGTTTCTCCTCCATGGAGTCAGTTAGTTATGCTATCCTTCGAACTTACACAGAGAGTTGGTACAAGAGAGGAAAGATTGACATGGCGGGGTGCAAATAAGTGAAGTTGCTGCAAACAAGCTGTCGCCTCAGCTTGAACCAACGGGTCCTGGTGATCCTGCATAACAGCACATGCACACAAGAAAGATGACCGAGCCATGCAGATTGATGTGGTGTTGCCTGCAAATACAGACAAAAGATTCTCACTTATTTACATCCTTTGTTCTATTGTCTGCAAACCTGTAAAAAGAAATCATAATCTTGTAACTGTATAACAATACATGTATTCTATCAGTCTTCATTATTTTTGGGAAACAACACTGCATAGGACTTGCGAGTCTGTCTGGCCACATAGAGGCAAAGTAATAAATAATTCCGAGTTCTGGGTGGGTTTTACTCTGGGAGATCAGTCCCATACATATGTTTTCTTTGCAAGGTAAGAAAAGAATTAATTGTAGGATTGAATTAAGGAACCTTTAACACATTCAACAACACTGGAGCCAATTTACACATTATCAGATCCTTTGCTATGAATAGCCCTGCAATAGACAGTTGGTCACTGGCTTCCCACTGCGGCAGCCCAGTTTGATCATGTGGAAAAATGGCACTGGGATGGGCGTTCTCCAGTACTTTGGTGGTTTCCCTAGCCAATTCTCATTCTACCGACTGCTCTATATTCATGAATAATTATACCATCCAGTGCTATATAGTCTCAACAATGACAGCATTAGACTAGACCAAACCAACCAACCAACCAACCAACCAACCAACCAACCAAACGACCCCTTGTTCCGCAGAATACTCATTACGCTTACTAATAAAAACAAGACAGACTGAAACTGGAATTTCAGTAGCATGCTTCCAGGTGATTAGAGGGAGATAGTGGGTGGGGGGGAATAAAAACATAGTTTTGGAAAACCAAGAACACTTAAAAATACAGTGATGTGCATGTTGGAATATTCTGTGATTTGGCAAAAGCTTTTGACTGTGTAAATCACGAAATTTTATTAAGTAAATCTGATTTTTTTTGTGGCATTTAAGTTCCTTCAGATCCTACCTAACAGATAGAAACAAAAGACTGAAATAAATCATCAAATTCAACCCAAAGTACCTTACCAAACTGGGGAACCATAAAGCACGGAGATCCACAGGGGTCAATTTTAGGGCCCTTGCTTTCCATAATCTACATAAATGACCTGTCTCCTATACTAAACATCTCATCAATACCCATAATATTTGACGATGAAACTAGTGTAATAATTTCTAACAAAAATTCATATGATTTCTGCATTCTACCAAAGTTCTCTCTCAAATGAATAAATGGTTTTCTGCAAACAAGCTGTCCCTGAATCTAGATACAATAAATATAATAAAATTTATTATAAAGAACTCACCACAATAAATTGGCAGTATTGATGTATATATGTGGGTGTATTTTTGAACAGCCTTGTGTGTAAGCGCTTTGTTTCTTTGGGTTTTCTTATGTGAAAACTTCAGTTGCACTGTACATATGCTTTCATATTTATATGATATTCCACATTGTACAGTCAGTTTGACTAACTTCAGATCCAGGGAATACTATTTAAATGTAATGCCCCTTGATTTAACATATGTTAACATTCAATTTCAATGATCCCAAGTCAAATATCTTACTGCTAAATTTCATCCATTTCTTAATATTTTCCTCAGTTTAGCATTCAAATCTACTGCTCCTCAAAGAAACTTTAAAGGGGTATTATAGTGTATACAGATTTTGTTGGGCTCTTCAATATTATTTGGAAAATTGTCCATTGTTAAAGTATATCTGTTGAAACACACAATGTTTTGGGAGTTCACCCTATTCCCACCTTCAGTTTACTGCTTACTATAACAAAACATAGTGAACTACGTATTGTACATTATCTGCAGACGTATACATACATATAGTACCTGACCATTTGCGTTTAGGTTACTATTTTTAAGGCAATACACATACAAAATGGATTGAAAATAAAATAAATATATTTCAAAATAATGACAATCCTGAAAAATTCGTTTTATGAAATTCTATTCACAAAGCAATTTGCAACTTACATAGTTAATGTGTATTTCCTACCTTGAAGCTCAGGTCCTACAGTGGTGATGAGAGCTGACAGAACTTTTCCAATACACTGGTGCACATCAATATATGACTGTGGTACAGTGAGGAGCAATTTAAGAGCCAATGACAGAGATGGTTCTACATAACCTCGAAACATAGGTCCACCAGAGTCTGCAATTAGAGCCAGTGCATGAAGGGACCACACCTGCAATAGGTAAATACAGAAGGATGATCATAAAAGCACACTAACAAATGGACTCATCACTCTGAATTAGCATCTTCCAATATTGGTACACTGTGCAATACTTGTAAACTAGAGATTCATTCAAAAAGGCGATAATGCAATGAGTTCTTGCAAGCATCAACAGTCAGATCAACCAATAATGTTTAGGTTCACTTCATGGAAGCACTACCTAGAAACTTGCTGCATCATGCCTGAAAATATGCATCAGTGACAGAGGAAATTGTTAAAAGGTTGCATTTTAAGTGGTATCACCACTGATTATGTTAAGAGTGCATTATGGTCATTAAATCCCCCTGCATAAGAACAAATGTAACTTGAGACCACAAAGTAGGATCATTCAAACTGTGTGTTCCCTTAAGGAATAATCTGTGTCTGCTTTTGCATAGTTGGACTGAAGTCAGAATGGTCTTGTGGACTCTGATATAAGGATATGTTTAAGCTCCAACAAACTTAGTTTTCCAGTACTTCCAACCCTTCATCGTTGCACTCTATGCTTTACTAACTTTACAGAGAGTCTGGCATTATATCATCAATGTTAGATCCAAGAGAACCACCTGTTCCTCTACTTTAATAAGAAATCTTATACCCAGCATATTTCTGTAGACAGTATGATATTTTGCCAGATAAATAAATGAGTGTAACTTACTTAACTTCTATAATACACTAGCATTTTTAAAAAACTGTGTTCTTTCAAACCCTATGTGTTCAGTGTAAACCAACATTAACTCCAGAGCTCCTGTACTTGGGTTTTGATGTACTAAAACAAAATTTAAGAAATGGAACTATGGTGTACAAGCAGTACTGCTCATTTCTAACACATAACACTTGTCTCCTATTACCTGCAGTTCTAATCACACTGTAATGTACCTGCACAACAGGGGAGGTTGCATCCTGTGCCAATGCCAGCAATATGCTGACACTAGTGTTGAGGTGTTGGCTAGATCCCATGCCTCCGACATAATGATGAAGACAGCCTAGAGCAAGTGAATGTCCTGTCCTTGAAGCCACATCACGAGCTGATTTGAGCCGGTCAAAACTTGTCTGTGCGAGTTCTGCAGTGAAGCGAGAGTCAGCCACAACCTGTGCCATGCGTCCAAGCGATTCTCCAGCAGCACATCTCAAGATTGGATTACTGCTTGTCAGTGCACCCTGATGATGAAAACAACGCATTGTTGGAGAAGTGCTTCATAGTGCAAGTCAGGCTGAGTCATGAAATTGCACTAGGATTTTATACCTGTACTTCTTCACTAAGAGAACTGAAATATAGAGGTGCCTCCTTTTTTATGAGAGAAATTAACTCGATACACCCTAAATAAAATATACCAACTGACATGGCACAATAAGCAGAATTTGAGGTTCACACAGTGGTGGTCATGACGGGTTCTATCTTCTGGGACATAATTATGCATTGACTTTCACCAGATTACATGATGTTAAATCCCAGAAGATAAAAATCTTCATGACATAATAAATTCAAAGCCACTTCAATGAAACTTCCTCAACATAATGATGAATGTCTCAACGGAATTTAGCAAACTATAATGTCCACTGTCTGATGTGCATTTAATATACTGCATATACAAGGGGTTGACAAAATAATGGAAACAGTAAGAAACTGAGGAACAGAATTTGTGTTGGCTAAATTGAAAGAACTTCAGTTGGTAACACTGAGGGTTCCTCCATTTGTTTATGCTCTGTAGTGCTCGTGTAAGTGCATTAGTGATTGTGTTAAGTGACAGTCCATGTGAAAGAATCAGAAAATGGGAGACCTACCTGATTTTGAAAGAGGACAGATTGTTGGTGTACATTTAGTTGGAGCATCTGTGTTAAAAGCTGCCAAATTATTAGGAGTATTGAGAGTGAGGGTTTCTAAGGTTATGTAGGCACATACAAATCATGGGAAGACAACACCAGCGAAGAGGAACAGTAGGCAAAAATCAACCCTGACAGAAAGATATCGTCGTACATTGAGAAGGATTGTTTTGAAAAATCACACAGGGCAAAAATCAACCCTGACAGAAAGAGATCATCGTATTTGAGAAGGATTGTTTTGAAAAATCACAAAGCAAAAATCAACACTGACAGAAAGAGATTATAGTACATTGAGAAGGATTGTTTCGAAAAATCACACAACTACTGCAGCAGGACTGAATATTTATCCTGAAGACCCTGTTTCCACAAAAACTGTCCAACCTGAGCTTCAAAAATCAACATCCATGGTAGGGCTGCAATTGCTAAATATCTTATTACTGACAGTAATGCTAAGATGTGTAAACAAAGGTGTCATTACCACAGAATCCAGGCATCAGACAACTTGGAACATGTGAATGATATGGTTAGATGAAATGACCTTCAAGCTGTCCCCTACCTCAGGAAGAGCTTATGTTTGGAGAACACCCAAGGAAGCTTATACCAGGAATGCCTGGTTTCAAGAGTAAAACATGGGGGAGGGTCTGTGATGGTTTGGGCAGCAGTATCATGGTATAGTATTCTGTTGGTCCCATTATTACACTTCATAGCCTAATTATTGCAAAGGAGTACATGGACAGGTTAGGTTATGAGGTGCATCCCATGATTCAGATGTTATTTCCGAACAATGATGCAGTTTTCCAAGATGATAATGCCCCCATTCACGTGGAAATGTTTGAGGAGCAGGAAGGTGAACTTTATCATCTTCCCTGGCTGGCACAATCACCACATTCAAATATAACTGAACCACTGTGGTCAGTTTTATTAGAGACTAGAGTGAGGAACAGGTTCCCACCTCCAACATCTCTAAAGCAACTTGAAAATGTTCTTCAAGAAAAATGATATAAAATTCTGCTAGAGACTGTTCAAAACTTGTAGGAGTCCATTCCAAGAAGGACTGTGGTTGTATTGAAGGCAGATGAAAATCCACCACCATACTGATAAAGTAATGTGTGTAGTATTTGTAGCGTTTCCATTACTCTATCTACCCTCTGTACCTTTCAGTGGACATGGCTCTATTCCCATCAGAAAGTTGATCATTGTATTGCCACATATACTGTATACATATAATCTGTGGCTGCAGCTGGAACTGAATCCATAAATCTTTGATAATTAAACCTGTATGAGAATTACTAAACCACTGCTATTAATTAAAAGATAAATAATATTGAAAAGATTCCATGCTCAATCCTGACCTCTGCCAATGTGACCTGTCAGTCTAATGATAACCAATTGCCTGTACAGGACTAGAATAAAATTTCTGAAAGTTATGTATATTAAATATACCTCAGATGAAGGACAATTTCCAACATAACATATATTTCTCTCTCTTTTTCCTGTTGCTCCCCCTTTGGAGCATAGGGCATGTATAAAACTCTTTGTTCCACTTGAGTTCCTTAATCCTAATCCAGTCGTTAGGACTCCTCAGACAAGGTGTAAGCCCATTGCAAGGTTGCTACCTACACAAACACAGAATAAACGCCAACATCCATGACTTCGAGTGATATTCAAACCCACAATCCCAGCGTTCGAGTAAGCAAAGACCATTCATGCCTTAGACCGCACAGCCACTGTGATCGGCTTTAGTATATATTAAGTCATGGTTAATCCAAATTTGTAGAATATCAATGTTCAAAGACTGCCCAAAAACATTTGCTGAAAGTTGTTTCAGTACTTCATGTATCTCCACACTCTAGACAGAAATACGTCAGTACACCGCAAAATATCAGCTACAAAGAAAAGTCTAAAGGTGTATAGGAATTATCAAAAACATCTGATAACAGATTATTTTCTTACTTACTTACTTACTCATGGAGCTGAGCCCTTCTGGAGAAGCCGCCAATTCAGCAGCTACTCAAGAATTTCCCAGCTTTTTTTTATGGAACCCAAAGGTTCATTACTGTGTTCACAAGAGCCTTCCACTGGTCCCTATCCTGAGCCAGATCAATCCAATCCATACCATCCCATCGTATCTCTCTAAGATCCATTCTAATATTGTCCTTCTGGCTTTCTTACCAAATATCCTATACACAGTCTCCCCCATACATGCTACATGACCTGCCCACCTCATCCTCCTTGACTTGATCATTCTTATCATACTTGGAGAAGAGTACAAGTTATGAAGCTCCTCATTATGCAGTTTTCCCCAATCTCCTGTCACTTCATCTCCCTTCGGTCCAAATATTCTCCTCAACACGTTCTCAAACACCCTCAGTCTATGTTCCTCCCTTGATTATTTTCTAACAAAGTAAATTAATTCTGTAAAAATATTCCCACTAACGAACTGAGATATGAAACAGGTTCAATATAATTCACTTAACAACAAATGCGCTACTAACAAGCTCAAAATACAGACACACTGAAAGCCTCAAGCAATACTTCTCTCTTTCATTCACTGGACTTTCCCATGTATTCTTCATCTTTTATTAATTTAAATTCCACCACAAGACTATGTAGTTGGCAGGCACAAGTTAATCAGAAAGAATTTCTTTACAACCACATTATCATTTTACATATATCCCAGGGATCTAACTGGACTATTCAACTGAAGATCCAAAGAAATGTGAATTAAAGCCATTTGAACACAAGGATGATCTAAATTAATCAACCAAAAAGATGAACATGCTCTCTGTCCAATGTCTCTTTGTAAGGACAGTTTACTATATAAAGGCTGAAGATTTATTACTTGTTCTCAAATTGCAAGTCATATTCTTTTCATGTAAATCACTATTTGTTCTTGAGTTTCAAGGTCACATTATATTCCTGTATATTTTTAAGTGGGACAATTTTTATTGTATTATCACCTCTCATTTGACATTCTCAAGGCAGAGGCTATGAATACTTCTGTCTTCTGGGATATACTGTTATGTGGTCTTGTATATGTTTACAGACATTTCTCAGGAATGTGCTACCTCAAACTACTCTGTAGAAGAAGGCAACATTTTCATGCAGAATATTGGTAAAATCTACCAGAAGAGAGTATCTTTCAAATTATCAATGTTTCTCTCAAAACTGTTACACAAGCCCTCAGTGATATGAGAAATCTTGAACTTACAATAATAAGAGATGCAGCTGACTTTTTCACATCTTCTTGGCCAAATGTTGCTTTTGCTTCCGTTAGTCCCTTGAGACCACTAAGAACGGCAGTAAACACATTCATTTGTATTGCCTCTTGGCGTGAAGACTTGGCATGGCGTATACATTCTGCAAAGTGGTCCAACATCTGCAGACGATGCTTGTTGGCAACACGTGGGAAGATTTGACCAAACAAGGACACGGACATGTCAATCACAGCTACTCCCAGGGGCAGAGGACCAGGGATCAACTCACCCTACACAAGAATTCTAAATTAAAAATTGCTCTAAATGAATAAAACAGAATTTATTTAATTACAAGACCTCATTGTTCGTGGAGCATCCACAGGTTTAAGCTCATGCAAAACTCTTGAGCCATATGGAAGGAACTTCATTAATACAGCTGCCTTAGAAACAGGGCCTAATGACTCAACTTTCTCTAGAGACTTTCATCTTACAGATTTCTGAGTGCTTATCTGAAACCACACCTGAATGTCTTCAAGCTTCTCATCTATGAGCACTCATTTCTCATGGTGCTGTGTTTATCAAGCACTGACCCTACAGTCCACTACTTTTTAGTAAGTTTCGACAAGCAAGTGCCAACTCTAGCAGACAGAGGGTGTCGTGTGGTCACCACAACGAATCCTCATGGCTGTTAATTTCGGTTTCCTAGACCAGAGCCACTATTTCCTTGAAACAGCTCCTCGATTATCCTCATGAGGCTGAGTGGACCCCATTCCAGACCCACTACTTCTCAAAAAATCTGGTAGCGCTAGAAATCGAA
This sequence comes from Cryptotermes secundus, assembly GCF_002891405.2. Classification (NCBI taxonomy): domain Eukaryota; kingdom Metazoa; phylum Arthropoda; class Insecta; order Blattodea; family Kalotermitidae; genus Cryptotermes; species Cryptotermes secundus. The sequence continues at coordinate 140,658 of NW_019736398.1, forward strand.
CCCAGACCTCTGGATCTGTAGCCAGGAACCCTGACCACTAGACCACAGAGAAAGTTGCAACTAACTTCGCAGACAAGAGGCGTCAGTATAGTTTGCTTGTGGACTAAAGCCACGGGGATTTTTTAGACATGCAAGGCTCACCTGTGGTGTTGTGAAGTTTCTTCATAGTCTGAACGTAGTTCATAATTGTTTACAACCATAAATAAGCTTCCAAAAAGTTGCAAAGGAATGGTGAAACTATAAAATTTTATTTAATGAATTATATGGCACATAAATTTCTTTCCTCTTTAAATACACTATAAATATGAAGCTTCACTGCTTAGCAACGGCGATTAAACAGCGGTTGCTAAGCAATGAAGCTTGCGTTGTCACGCTTGCTTGAATGTGGGCAGTTCCCACAAAACCCTTTAATCATATGAAGGTGACATTACTTACAGAAGGTACTGGTCGATATAGGCAACATGAATCATGTTCCAAAGCTCCAGAACCAGCAGCACTGTTTGGTTGAAGCTGGAAAACAAAAGCACACTTCATTGTTACCTTGAAAAAATTTGGTCATTCATATGAATGCATGAGCCATGGTAATGAAGTAAAGTGGTCAGCTAAGAGCTCAACAGCTGGTGCTCGATTCGCAACACAGATTCATTCATTCCACACTGCAAACAGACTTGCTCCGAAGCCCACCCATCTTTATATACTTGGGTATTTTCCCTGGAGAAAAGCGGCCGAGGTGTAAAGCTGCCAATTCACCTCCATCTAGTGCTGAAGATTAAGAATGAAAGGAGGTTTATCTCCATTTACACATGTATCTTCATGACAACATCCTTAAGTATATAACTTTTCTACCATATGTGTGTACCATGAGAGAACATAAAGCAGGCATGTAACAAGGCATGTAACAAGCATCAAGTATCAGCGAAATTAATTAAAATACTAATATGAGCCTGGACTGCAATTGTATGGCCTTCTGTATTGGGTGTTTGTACCAAAAAGGAGGAGGATGACAACAATACAGCAGCAGCAGCCACAGCAAAGAAAAAAAAACCCCCAACAACAACATGAAAACAAAAAGAGCTCAGTGAAATACCTTGCTTGAAAAGACTTGACTGTCAAGTAGAAACTTAAAGCAACAGAAAATCCTTGAAGCAATATCCATAAAATAATAACACAAGGTAATAAAATATTATACTACAATAAACCAAAAAATTCTTCAAGATCTACAGAAAACAATCATATCAAAGGAACACAATCAGCACCAACATAAGAAAATAATACGCGGTCAAACCCCAGCACAACTAAACAGCAAGGCTTGACATTGTGCAATATGAACTACGGACAGCCTCATAAAATAAAAGAATAACTAACTAACTACATGGAACTGAGCCCTTCTTCAGAAGCCACCAAATTTGTAGCTACTCAAGAACTTCCACATATTTCATGGAACTCGTAAGTTCATTATCGTGTTCACAAGAGCCCTTCACTATGATATGTACGTGTTGACCGTCTTCTAGTGCACACAACTCACGTATTATATCATTCTCCCACTATGGGAGTCGTTCTTCCTATATTTTGTGTATACTGTGTCTTGTGATGTGTCCTTTTTTGGCTGTCCTGAGACAGACCAATCCAGTCCACACCACCCCATTCTATCTCTCTAAGAGCCAATATTATACACCCACCTATGTCTTGGTCTTCTTAGTGGTATCTTTCTTTCTTGCTTTCCCACCAATATCCTATATGCATTCCTCTTCTCTCCATTCATGCCACATGCCCTGCCCATCTCATCCTCCTTGACCTGATTATTCTAATTATACTTGGCAAAGAGTACAAGTCATGAAGCTTCCCATTATGTGGTTTTCCACAACTCCCATTACTTCATCTCTCTTAATTCCAAATATTCTCCTCAGAACCCTGTTCTTAAACACCTGCAGTCTCCTTCCTTAATGTCAGAGACCAAGTTTCACACCCATTAAAACCAGAGGCAAAATTATAGCTTTGTACATATATTCTTATTTTTACGTTTATAGAGAGCAGATGAGAAGACAAAAGGCTTTGGACTGCATGGCAGATAGTAATAACCAAATTCAATCTCATCTTTATTTCCTCCTACTAAAATTTTGATTTGTTACTGTCGTTCCCAAATATTTTAACTGTGTCAAATTTTCAAAGGATCTGTTAACTATCCTTATGTCATGATTTTGCAATGCATTCTGGTGACATACCTTTGTTTTCTCTGCATTTACTTCTAATCCAACCGCCTTACTAGCATCAATTAAAATTTCTGCGTTTTTCTTTATGGTACCTACGTCATTTACATCATCAGTACAGACCAGCAGCTGATGTATCCCATTTCATTTTGGTCCCACCTAGTTTCCCTGGACCTTCCTAATGGCATATTCTAAAGCAAAGTTGAAAAACAGTGGCCATAAAGCATCTCCTTGTTTTAGATCATTTAAATTAATAAACAAACAGATAAAAATGAATGCATATTGAGTGAGGAAGAATAATAACCACTTGAAGACTCTATCATTCAAGAAACACATGTAGTAAAGAAGATGCCAGAAAATCTCTCAGATCAGTGAACAGCTGGCAATTTCTTGTAATAAACTGACTTGATTAATTCAAACATTTCCCTTCAACACATGATAAAATAGCACAACTATTCAAAACGTACTTGTTAGAAACTCAAACAGTACCTCAGTTTTTGATAAAATTTACCAAATATGTGAAAGTGAAAAACAGCATACCGCAGAATCAGAAAATTGTAGATCAGTATAATGTACAGCAGCAATATTCCACCTGTCAACTTCATTACATCAGCAAATAAAATCAGTGAGCTTCTTCAAAATTCTTTCTGAAGCATGCTATAAAAGCTATCTGGTATCCAATTCTTGTGCAACTATGAAAAAGTTCAAATAAAAATTACCACTTTTATAGTTACTTAAAAAACAAGGTTGTAATGTACATGTTCTCCTGATATGTGGTAATTCTCCCAGCAACCACCAGCAGTGCTCCCTGTCATCTTCCCTGACACAAGTGCCATTACACTAGAGGTTAGGTGAATTTGAATCCTTTCATGTTATATCAGAAATCTTTCACCCACCAATCTGCTGTGTTACCTAGGAAGACTCTGCAAAATCCAAAGTGGAAATTTAGTTTTGGCTTTCTATAAGGCTTCTCTAAGTTCTTCTCTTGCAACTGACAGATTCATGTAAACAATACTGTGGAGAAGAGAAAATCTCTTGCCACCAGTGGAAATTCAGTCCTGAGTCCACTGTTCTTCAGCCCATAGTCTAGTTACTGTACTCACTGAGCTACCTGACTCCGCATTGAAACATGTCATAACTTATTTCCTTCTCTCCCCTTTCCAGTTCCACATGCATACTGAATTATATACTTGTATCATTCAATGCTAAATAACCTCCACAGTTGGTGCAGTATTATTAATCTTGTGACATACAGTAATGACTTCAGGACATCTGTCCATCAAGGTGACAGCATTTTTATGGCAATGAAAGCCACCAGATCTAAATTTATCAAGTTTAATTATTGCAAAATACATGCAGTACAAGTGTACATCAATTTTCTGATAAATATGAGGTATTTATTTAAAAATATCTGAATTCATATTATGTAGAAATTTTGAGCCGACAAAAACAGAGAGTATTCTGAGAAGTTAAATGACCTGCAGTGCAGTAAACCAACATAACATTAAATGTTTTCTGATTTATTTATTTATTTATTACTGTCATCGTTGTCACTGTCAATGCTGCTGTTGTCATAGGCGTCATCGTCATCCAAATTTTCATGCTAAATTCAATTCAGTCTATAAAGGAAGTAAACAAATGTAACTTCATGCATGCAGAAGCCATACAAGTTAATTTTACATGCAGGAATTTATAGCAATCAATGACGTGCTGTAAGAAACAAAATGTAGGATTTGAGGTTCTCACAGCAGTGGTTATAAATAGTACTATCTTGTGGGATATAATGGCATGTAGTCTACTGAAAGTCAACCGACATTTTGGATGAACATGTTGCCTCTATTTTCAGGGTCCAAGAATAAGCCAAGCAAGATAAGGCATGAAAATGGCTATGCTTGCCACCTGATTTCACTCTCATTTTTTGCTCGGCTTATTCTTTGACCCTGAAGATGAAGATATGTTCCTCCGAAACGTTGGTTGATTTTCAAAGAACTACATAGCATTATATCCTAGAAGATAGTACTCTTCAATACAAAACTAATTTCTAAAACAATTAATGACATGAAATAGACACAATTAACAAGCTCATCAATGTGTTATTACTGGATATTTCTGGCTCAATTTTCATCAAGGAATTGTATGGTGGAGTTCATCGACACAGTTCTTGGGATGTGCTGTGTCTGTAGTTTCAATCCTCGAGATTTGTTACGAATAATTAAAAGAGCTGGACGCATCTAATTAAAATTATTTAATTTTTGTATGTGTATAACAAAGTACTAAGCAACCCATAAATAAGAGCTAAAAACTGAGATCCCAATGTTTATTCAACTGTAATTCAGCAGTCTTTTAAAATGGTGATATCTGCAGTACACTATCAGCATGGACTCCCAACACTTGCAAGTTGTTCAGTGCTGATGGACCTCTTAGCTTCTCTTTCCTTCCCTTCCACCCTAGTTGTCAATGCCTAGTTACCTGCCCCTGGAAATTGGCACTCTTTGTGCTTTTCATTATGGTCATAAGCTCCTCCTGACTGGCCCTTGTGGCCATCATTTCTCCTTGAAAGGGGTCTATCCTGGTTTTAATGGCCTCCATAATCTCTATGGTGGCTACCAGACATTCAATCTTCCATATGCTTATCACCACATGGGTTCCAAAATGACATTCACTAAGTCTAACAATTCAATTCAATCAAATTATCCAACTTCTGACACCAGTTACCACGTGTTAATGACTACACATAGGATTTGGATTGATAATTTGATTTAGTGAAGACTTAGAATTCGTAACTCATTTTCATCAGTAATCTGTCATACGACAGGTCCACAGTCTCTTCCAAAACAGTTCCTCCACTTAATGCGATCTAGAGCTTTCTCCTTCAAATAAAAATATCCTCTTCTGTCCCCAAGGTCATCCAGCATCTTCTTACGTCTTTTTCGTCTTCTGGTCACATACATGGTATCTCTGTAACTATAACACTTTCATGGATTTACATACTCTACAAATCACTATATTGCAGCAGACGTGGAGTCTTCTATGTCTTTATCAGGCATTTTCTGGTAATGGCTCCCAACAATGTAGATTCTGTACTAATGTCCTTACTGGCTGACAACTGTCTCACAACTCCTTATGGCCACATCCAACTCATGACAGCGACTATGTAAGTTCAGGGTCAGAGTCAGAGTTACTTTACGACTGGCAATTTACTGCCAATCATTCTGTCTTGGCAGCAAGCCCCTTGAGGATCACGACCAGAGAAATTTCCTTTTTGGTGCAACTGAACCCCTGCAGTCATAGCCCTTATATAACAACCTCTCTGACAAGTTTTGTTTTAGGAATTTGCCTCTGTCAAGTGTATGTATTGCACATAGAGCATGTTATTGAAAATTCTTCCTTTTGCACTATATGCAAGTCCTCTGTCAGTCCATGCTTTGCAAAACAGATCACGCTTATCTATCTCATCTTATGCTATAACGACAGCGTAGTCACTTGAACAGTCATAAGCTTGACCACTGCCAAGTTTAATCCTCTTATATTTTCTGTGTCTGGCTTCGCCTTGTCCTATGATGTGAACATGTTCATTCTCATGATTTTGTATGACTTCTGCTTGTTGCTTTCACAATTTTGTTATATAATCATAAGTAAAAAGTAAAAAGGTATCCTTGTTAACAGGCTATGGAGACCCATAGGGTTATGAGATGTTGAGGTTCCCACATTTTCTAGACAATTGGCTCATACATGGCAGCCAGGTTGTCAGTCCTACGTGCTGGCCACCCCTTTACCCCCAAGAGCATTCCAAGAATATTCCTAGTACTCACTTCTGTTAGAGGCTGAGTCGACCCCAGGGCCATAGTGCGGCTGGAAGGATTAGGTCAATTGAAAAAAATATCCAATGACCTCATCAGGACTTGAACCTGCGACCTTCTGGCTTGTAGCATAGTGCCTCAACCAACTACACTACCACGTGTCCCTGTTATATAATCATATACATATATAAGGTCAAAAGCCGTGAACAAATTGTGAACTGGTGGGCATAATGAAAAATTCTGAGCGATGCAGAGAATTTTTTTTTGCGGTTGCTGTAGTTTTAAGAGGTGGGTGTCAGCCACAAACTCCCAAGAGGGGCAACTGTAAGTCATTGCTGATCTAATCAGTGCCTTATGGAGGGTTGGTTTAACGTTGGCATTTATATGCTCACTTCTGAATAGGGAGTATATTCTAATAAATGTTCTTAAGGCCTTTGCTTCATTCATTACTGTGTGCAGCCTCCATGTAATCCTCTTATTGAAGATTATAACCAGATATTTTAAATGACTGACAAAACAGATATTTTATCCATTATATGTAAGATGAGCCTCAGGGGGCCTAAGTCTATATCAGAAAAGTTGAAGGCCTGAGTCTTATCTTCTCTGACTTTTATGTTCCAGTGCTCATACCGCATCTCAGCTGCACTGAGACCTTGCTCCTGTTCTTTGAGAACATAACCCTCTCTGTGGTGTGCTGCATATATACAGGTGTCATCAGCAGAGATCTAGACAGACACTAGGCATGTGGGGTGTATCATTTATATATGCACTGTACAATGTGGGGAACTTTGTCAGTAATCTGGACAGCTCTTGCTATACAGCCTTAACACATACCACATGGAAAACATTGCTTCCAGCAATTCTTCTGTTGCTGAGTAACATGTTCATTGTCGCGAAAACGTTTTTATTGTGCTGTTACCTAAAAGTGGAACATTTCTACTGGCTCCATTATTTCGGTTCTCAGGCATCATATCACAGTGTATTATATGTTCTTTTAGCATGTCATCATGTGAAGCAGAAGTAATTTCATGAACTGCTGAGTCAATATGATCAGCTTCAAAACAGGAAATACTAAATGAGAGATATCAGCTAAGGATTATTTAGGTTTCTTTTTTTTTCCAGAAAAAATCACATCTCACCCTGTTCCACAAATATACAAATGTGAACTACAATAAAATCATGCTGAAGGCAGTATAAACTCGAGTCAGACATGCTATTTTATTAATTTACTGAGTAAAACTGAAACACAAACGCTATTCTACCATGCAGATTTTTTTTACTCTATTTAATTTTGAAGTATTACCTTGTACACACTTATATATCCTAAATATTCTGAATACTTCGCATAAGTCAACTCATATAAGAGATGTTTATAGGCTCAGTCATCTATTATGTTTTGTCTCTGAAACTTCCCAATGGATTTCAATGAAATATGGTATTGAGGGTCTATGAGGAAGCTGTTTGGAGAGTTAAATCTTGGTATAAGTCCAACAAAACTCCTTTGTGAAGCTTAATTTGACACATCACTTACTTTCAAAATGGGCTCACTGTACAAAAATGTATCACAGAAGATAAAATATACCATAGATTTTATTAAAATCAGCCTTTATTTGAAATAATTTTTGATAACATGAAACTTAATGAAATACAAGGACCACTATGACTTATGTTTCTGCAACAATTTATTTGTCATTAACAATAAAATAATGTTAAAGGACAATTATGTTCATATTTGTGTACATCTTCCACTCGTTTCTTAAATTTATGAACACAGATTGAAATCCATTGGTAGCAAGGTAAAAAGAGAAAGGAAATAAGTTATACTGATAAATTCAATCATTATAATGATTGAATTTATTTGGTAATTTGATAATTATCAAATTACCAAAGCTGGAAATGAAACCAAGACATGTAAGTATGCAGATCAGATGCCATGTACTCACATGATCTCCATCAGCCCTGCGGTTAGGCTCCATCTAGATGTATGAATGGAAAGAAAGTCCACCTGTTAATTGCATTAGCAACCACCACCAAAATACAAGAGAAGCAGTAATTACACACTGAAAGTTTTTTTTTTCCCAGAAGAAAGAAACATGTACAAGACAGAGTGATGGAAATTAGGGTATAGTCAACACAGCAAAACTACAACACACAAAGCTCAGGATCATTAGATTGAGACATATATTAATCAATTAGACATTCTGCAGGAACAAGGACATTCCCAAAATTTTAATTCAGGCATTGCAACCAAGATAACAAACAGAGTTAAGCATTTAGTGAAGTCAAATGACGGGATTTCTTCCCTCAATAGGACAGTGAATGAATATGAAAGTTCATGGTGTCAAGAAAAATATATCAGTACAAACAGAGCACGATACATTTTAAAGTTTCCAGTATATTTAGACTACTGTGTAAGCGGCCTCCGTAGTCTAGGGGTAACGTTCCCACCTCATGACTCAAGGTACGTGGGTTCAAACCTGGCAGAGGTCGTGGAATTTTTAAGGGTGGAAAAATTCAGGGAACAAATCCTCCGGGAGGGACTTTAAGCCGTGGGTCCCGTGTCGTAGATTTACGGCATATAAAAGATCCTTGTGTTTCTAGGAGACCTCTGAGCAAAATTAGGCAACAATTTCCCACCCAAGTAGTTTTCAACGCCTCTGGTAGATGGGGGAAATATCAGGTACCGACGGCCGACCTCGTTGGCTGAACAGGGCTGATAGCATGCACCAGTACTGGTAGGGTATGGAGACAGTAGAAATTAAAGGGGGACACACAATGGACCAATAACTGGTCTAAGTGCANAAAAGCATACAACAAAAACATTAGGGAATATTCACATGAAACACTTCCAACTTGTCATGAAATATAATACCTAATTGACTGATTCGTGCTACTTATGACTGTAAATATTATATAGTGTCAAATGTGATGCACACAGAACATCTATGAATGGGCAGGGATCTGAAAGTTGGGATCACAACCAATTTCAAAGTTCTAACCTAACATCTGCCCAATGAGGAGACTTAAACCCCCGAGGGGTCAGGATACAGAATCACAACAGGGTATCTCCCACTTACAAGCCTAGTTATAGCTAGATCAAACTGTTCCATTGTGATAGTGAATGTGAAGGGAATATATGTAGGGCGGTCAAAAAGCTCCTGGAATTCCCCTGCAGACGGAGAACGAGCAATAAGCTAGCACACACACTGTTGTGGTGGGGAGCTCAGCATGTCTGCTCACAGGCGCACCAGGTCTGGACAGGTTTCAGTATGCAGTGTCATTACTCTTCCATTGAATTAGACATGAGTGTTGGTCATTCAGCACAATGTCACAGTTCGAAAAGTGTGTGAACATCAAGTTCATGTGCAAATTGGGAAAATCTGCTTCAGAGATGCAATTGGCCCTGCAGCAAGTTTACGGTGATACTGCACTAAAGAAATCCGCAGTTTACGACTCGTTTTCCCAGTTTAAGAACAGACAGGAGACATTAAGAGGATGACCAGCGCAGCGGGAGACCTTCGACATCCAGAACCAAAGAAATGATTGGAAAAGTGTGATAACTGATTCAATATGATTGAAGAATGACCATTGCAGAGTTGGAGCAAGAAGTTGGTATCTCTCATGGATCCATTCATGCCATTTCGTCCGATCATTTGAAGATGAGACACGTCAGTGCGAAGTTTGTTCCGAGGCAGATGACCACGGATCAGATGGAATGTTGCATGATGGTCGCTGGTGATCTGTTTGACAAAAGTATGCAGGACCTGACATTTCTCAAAAAGATCATCACTGGTGATGAGTCATTGGTGTTGGCCTACGACCTGGAGACAAAGATGCAGTCATAGGAGCGGCACACAGCGTTGTCTCCCCGGCCAAAAAATCATGCCTCGTCAGATCCAAAGACAATCTGATGCTCATTGCATTCTTTGACATTGACGGTTTGGTGCACCATGAGTTCGTACCGCCTGGACAGACTGCTACTGGCCATTTCTAGATGCAAGTTTTGTAGAGGTTGTGCAATGTGATTCGGAGGAAGAAGCGCGACAAGTGGCAGGGACAGTGGTTTCTGCATCACGATAATGCACCAAGACATTCATTGCTTGTTCTGCAGCAATTCCTCGCTGAGAAAAACATTCCTGTCATCACTCAACCACCGTACTCTCCGGATCTCGCTCCAAGTGACTTTTGGCTGTTCCCTGCTCTGAAAATGGGCCTCAAGGGGACACGTTTCACAACCATGGAGGACATCAAATTAAATGCAATGGCTGAGCTCTGGAAAATTCCAAAAGAAGCCTTCCACAGCTGCTTCCAACAATGGCAGGATCGATGGCGCGTGTGCACCTGCAAGGGTCTTACTTTGAAGGTGGTTAGGTAAGCGTTGCCATATGTCCTACAATTAGAGTGCTATACCACCATTCCGGGAACTTTTTGGCTGCCCCTCGTATAATGCAGTCACCCTTGAGATTATTTTTAAATATGCACTCTCCACAGCTGAAAACTGGTTTATGCTTATTACTAACGAGTACGATAAAATTAATTCACTTTGCTTCAATGGACCTAAGGCACAGATTTGGTCACTGATCCAAATAGTTCTCACCAACTTATGGAAGTAAGGAAAAATATAAAAGATGCAAAAATAATGTTTATCACAAGTTAGTGACCATTTTCATTCAAAGCAGAAGTTTCATCCTTCTAGATCAGAAGTTTGTCGATGTGTTCAAAGTATACAAGTGGAAGTAAGTTCTGAAAACTTACCATCAACATAATCTTTCAGTGCTCACCAGCGACTGATCATACAAAGTATCTACATAAAATATTTTAATACTAGACTGTGAGTGAAAAACATGATTTACATCTAAGAAAACATTTTTCACTAAGCTACATTATGAAGACGGGATATGATTCACGTTTAGCAAACTCTGTAGTTGCAGTACTCAAAATTAATAAAAGGCGAGTGAGTGACGTTTGTCCTGGGACACCTTCCTTATTTTTATGGGTAAGAGATCTGTAGATAAATATTCTTACATTTGTGTGCGCATAATTGTTACATTTTGTATTTATCTACCTATAAAAAATCCTCAGTCAACCAAAGAAGGAAGATTACCATCATTTTCATAACGAAATTGCCATGTCTCTTTTTTAATGCTAGTGTGGTGGGACTAAGTCCCTTGTACTGTGTCCACTTCTGGACTATTGTACCAGCCCCAGATGATAGGTGAGGGTGATTGTGGAGCAATTGGTGGAATTAAGATTGGCAGGGGAAAATGAAGTACTCAGAGAAAACCTGCCCCAGTGCCACTCCGTCCACCACAAATCCCACTTGACCAGATCTGGGATTGAACCTGGGCCACCGCGGTGGGAAGCCAGCGACTAACCACTTGAGCTATGGCACGGCCCTAAATGGCCATGTTAAAATTATCTCTAATGCATGTAAAACAGAAGTCAGCATAAAGAAAATAACACTGCACTATAAATAATAGCATAACGTAAGTTCATGTTCTGTCCACTCAGCACAAAGGAATTTGAGAACAATGGAAATGTTGAAGGGCTAGCATGGCGGCAACTAGAAACACTACAAACCTGATCCTCTATGGTGCGATGATCTGTTTCTTGAAGCCATGTTCCCAGAATAACTGAGTCATCAGCATGACATACAGTACGCAGCTGCGATGTTGTTGTATTGGCGGGATTTTCAGTCAGAGTGAATTCTGCCACAAGCATTCTTAGCAAATGTGTGTATGAACCTGCGAACCAAGACAGGAGTGCCATGAAAATTATCACAAGAAATTAAAAATTTTAAATAAATCTTACCATACACAAGGGATATTATGAAATTAAAGACACTTTTAGAATATCTCAAAAGTGATATTCGCAGCACTGAAAAATATGGCAAATATAAATAGCATCAATCTTCCTCCATCTGGATCTAGTTGGTTTTAATGTCCTTTGAGTAATGACACTACTGTACACACATAACATGCCTATTTCACTGACAGAATATGGAAACTGTAAGGTCATTTCTCTAATGAAAATCTGTTTAATTCAAAGTTTTAAATTTTCTGACTGCACACACTCTGATTAACAAAGCTTTACCGTAATCCCAAATTATATTTTATTACATGTAACTGCAATGGTACAAAGGAGGGTGAGGCAGTTCTCATGACACAACACATGAAACTTAGTTCCATCCTACATTCATCAACATATAATTTACCTTCAAATGCATGTGGAGGGAGAAGTGACAATGTTTCATACAATCTCAGCCTCACCATAGCAGCTGGCGCCTTCAGGTGCTGCCCATATGTTTTCAAGACTGTGGATATGCTGAAAGGTTAGGATACAAACATTTAAAATAATAGGAAAGCTGTTAGAAGCACCATCAGATGAATATTTCTGAAAGATCATATTCATTCACTATAAACTGGAACGAAAAGACTGAACCTTTTTGTCCTAAACAGCAGAATATCGGTACAGCAACACTTTCTACACAAGAAAATGGATGTCCACCTACATTTAAATATGAGAATTCATTCCATGAATCAAGACTGTTCTTGAGAAGCCAACTGTCACTCAGCTGGTCAAGAAATTCCCTGCCTTTTTAGGGAACCTGAAGGCTCATTACCATGTTCACAAAGTCTGCTACTAGACATTGACTTGAGCCAGATGAATCCAGTCCAAACCCTTACACACTGTATTTCTGAACACCTCAAGAAATTGAGCACCTATTATGAGTGGGTTCTAATCACTGACTTACTTTGTTAGCATTGCTACAGCAGATTCAATTGGTGTAAGCAATCTCCTGATGATGTCATCAGTAACAAACTCAGGGCAGTTCTGAACAAAACTGTGCATTGCAGACAGAGCTCCAGCTCTCCCTTCCAGAGTCACCTAAATAAACATGTACCATTCAATAGGACAATTTCAAGAAAATTTCTGTTTCATAATTTCGGAGGAACTTTGGGGAACCTTATGGCAGCTTCAGGCTTCAGACAATGAAATACATTTTCATCTCTCTCACTTTGCTCATTTGCTACCTTCAAAGCATTCTAATGCACACTAGAAGCTATAAAGGATTAAAAATATCTAATATATACAGCAACCAAATTCATGTTAGCAAGCCCTGGTTTCAAAATTCTTAAAATGGGGGAAACAAAACTCACCTTCCATTTGGGTAAATATGATACTGATTCACTTCATATGATATTGACATGCAAAGCAAAGGCAGTTATCAGAAAGTTCTCAAAGTTTCAGAATAAAGAATGAAATGATGAATCAAGTTCGAGAAAATTATTTCTTCATTTCATCTAAAAATTTTGACACTTGCAAATATCTAGTTATTTCCAACACAGTCTCCAGTCAACTTCCTCCTTTGTACTAACAAATATTTAAGATGTGGAAGTTAAACTAGGGCCTTGTCTGGTTATAGCACATAACCATTTGTTTATTGGAAACCCTATTCACACTTCTCAAATCATTATGTCTTTAAATCAGTGGGTAACCTGCCAACAGATGCATGTAAAGTACTGTCACATGAGCATGGGGAGGTGGATCATATGCCAGTGATCAGGAAATGTTGCACCCTCTCCCTGACTTTTGGATGGTTCTGGAAGCTAAGAAGACTGAGGTTGGCCAAGATCCTGTAAGGACGTTTGAAACTGACATCACCTGAACTAAAGTGTGTGGAATTAGTGTGTAGAGTCAATCAGTCAGTCTGAGCCAGAAAAAGTGCAGTGTTCACATGTGGTGAAAGGGTGCAACAAGAAGCAAGTAGTTGAGTCCTATGCTGGAAGAAACAAGATGAGTGCATGAAGATGGTGCAGTGGTATTATGTGAAACAGTGGCAAATTAAAATAAACTGATGTCAACACTGTGAGAAACTGAAAATAACTCCCTCCCCAAATGATAAACATTATACTATTATCTTTATCTTCATTATTAATCAAATGCTTCAGTCATGTGGAAATGATTCAAGTTTCTTTTGAAATAGAAAGAAAGTCCTTAGCAAAACACTTCGCATGCCTAACAAATAAGGTTTCAGAAATATTCTGAAGTCTACAGAAGCGCCTTTCATTATTTCTTAGAAAACCACAGTGACATACAGATTAATCTCACATATAACATTATCATCATATCATTCATGTTACAGCTTGGTAACATGGTTCTTTAACTTATTCAATTTCCAGACATGACAGTGTCCCACCTGCCAAGTAAATGCATCTCCTCTTGCCTTCTCCGACTCCAATTCTTTGTTTGAACGTGGGAAGGAGTTCCTCCAAAGCAACAACATCCGGGGCAATAGACCACGCACCACAGGAACACCTGGTGCATAAAATTATTGTTTCTTAAATATACAAATAATAGAAGTTGTTTTCTAATTCATTATACTGTTAGCCTATAAAGAGAAGTGTTAAATATTCTGCGGACGTATGAGACAAAGTTCTCCACATAACAACTGTAACTGTTATACACTTAAGTTCATTTTATGTGCTGAGTGAAAAATGAAGAAAACTGAGATATGTGATATCTTGCAGCATCATATTTACCAGAATATCATAAAATCTCTTTTTAAAATTTTAAATTTTCAAAAAATATTTTTGCAAATATTAGAAATGGCCAGGTATGTACTTCATTAAGGGGAAGAACATATGCTGAAGTTTATCTAAAAATGAAGTGCTGAGGAGAATATTGCACCTAAGGCAGAGGAAGTAACAGAATGAAAGAATAAAATTACAATATGAAGAACTTTATAATTTTTACTTTTCACCGACAGTTCTTAGGGTGATTAAATCAAGGAGAATATAGTGGGTGGACACATATCATGATGTGGGAAATTAAAAACATGTATACAATTTTAGATAAAAAAACCTTACAGGATGAGACTGCTTGCAACAGCTGAGATAAAAGAGAAGATAATGTCAAAATGTGTCTTAACGCTTTGCGGACCGGTGATTTAAATCACCCTGGGGACCGGTATTTTTATACCTACTACCCTAACTTGTGCACTGTTCACTTTATAGATTAATATAAACTCTCCTAATTAATTTTATGAACTAAAATTTTTGGAGAACACTCACCAGTGCTCCTAGAAGTGCTTGAGAGTGTCATATTTCTGGAAACATTCCCCTTTGTGAAGTGGCATTACACACTTGCAAATGTAGACAGTCATAGTCCTTTTTTTGTGAACTGTGCAAACACGGCATTGCCTAGAAGGATGCTTCCCCTTGGAATGCTCACTCTTCACAATTTTCACGAGGGTATGTTTCCGCATATCACCCCGAGAGTCACCCAGGGGTGTCCACATGAGGCCTGTGTGGGGTGGGAGTTGATGGGCTAGGTCGCACTAAGTCTGTCTGACTCTGGTTCTGCCGCCACCACCTGGTCTGTAACCCAAGCCTTTGCCACATTCATCAGAAATGCTTTGTATTTCAATTTCAAATCAGGGTTTAGATTTTTGTAAACCAAAAATGAATTGAAAATGGCACAATTTATAAGCCACGAGGCAACTTTCACTTTTATTATCTGTGGCCACAATTCTTTGTTGACCCGTGTCACTCCCACTGTCTGAGTCACTAATCACTACTCCTCCACAAGGCACTCAGAGGAAAACAAGTCAGAGAGATCGCTTTGCCTTCAGCCACTTTTGTCCTTGAAACATATTCCCCTCTACTAACTTCCTGCCTGGTACATAAAGAGCTGGAAGGGGCAAAGTTTATTTTCTTTTGGAGTAGGGACCCTAGCCAGCCAGGTCAAGTTGCTGAATACCTAGCTACATTCCGAAGATTTATTATGCAGTATTCATTGCAGTTGCATGGTGCCAGAGCAAGGTATAGTGTGTTACAACCTAACGTATCCTAAAATCATGATATCATGCGACCTCTCCGTCACGTTTAAAAGCGAAAAGCATGATATCATGCATCCGGTCCGCAAGGTGTGGGATGGATTCATCTGGTTCAGAACAGAGTCTAGTAGTGGACTTATGTCAACACGCTAACGAATTTTTACATTCCACAAAAGGCAGGGAATTTCTTGATAACAAGCAGTCTGCTCCATGAAGTTAGCCAGCTTACCCAATGTCATAATAGCACCAATCAACAACCACCCAGCTTGTGTTCTGTTTAGAGACAATCTGCTGTTTTGACTTGCACTGCGCAATAGTTCTTCGGCTGTGTTGAATATCACCTGTACAAGAAACAGAATTTTTAGCAAA
This sequence comes from Cryptotermes secundus, assembly GCF_002891405.2. Lineage (NCBI taxonomy): Eukaryota > Metazoa > Arthropoda > Insecta > Blattodea > Kalotermitidae > Cryptotermes > Cryptotermes secundus. Next base: position 156,872 of record NW_019736398.1, read on the forward strand.
ATGTAAATACTTCTTTCAATACTATCTACAGTTCTGCTTGCCTGACAGCAATACACTTCTGAGGTGGGAATGAAAATTCAGAAAGGAAGCAGAAACAGAGCTGAACATAACTCACATTTATCCTAAAATTTATTATGACAGTACCTTCCCTTTAGTGTGTGGTACACCCAGGGGAGATAAGCGAACTCCACCCAACACAGCCGCTAGTGCACTACTGTAACCCACAATAGCTTCAGGAGAGGTTCGCATGTTTTCTATGCCTTCTACACACCTGCAAATTAGAATTATATCTCAACATAATATAACCATGTTCTTAAAGTATTACCACAAATTCTACTTCTCTATGAAATGTGTAAAATAATAATATAAAAAGAATTTTAAATAAAAAGTAATCAATGAAAGATTACAATGAAACATCAGTATAAAAAAACTTTCTATATTAAAGATCATATACAAAGTGTCTCATGCCTTTATATCATAACTTCAGGAGTTGATTCCTAAGCTCATTCTGAGTGAAACATTTTATAAAATTGGTCCAGTTTTCAATGGGTTAGGAGCCATGGGTATTTAAAATGTAGCTTGACTTGAAGCTTGTTATTGGAAAGAACACTGTTACTGGGAAAAAGACAAATGATCACACTGTACAGTTTATGTATCCTGAAGTAACTGTTCAAAATTTCCACCATTAGCTTGGATGCAGAGCCTGGTTCATTTCACTATGAAATGCATAACATTATGTAGAACTACCATGCTATTAGTGCATGTTGTGGCATCAAAAACTTATTGAAGTAGTTCATCTTTTGTCCTCTTTTCATTCATGCACCATGTTTTTCATATGACCCCATGCATGGTACTCTAAGGGGCTAAGAAATGGGGAACTCAGGCAACAACTCAGCAAAACCACCATGGTCAGTCCATTAGCCAAAGAACTCCTCACTCAAATATCATGTTACGTTTCTACTGAAATGTTGAGGTGCTCTGTCATGCTGGTAGCACATCTGCAAATTGTGCTGCAGAGGAATGCTGTCTAAGAGGGCCAGCAGCTCACTTTGTAAAAATCTCACATAATGTCACTTAATTATATGTTGTGGGATGAAGTCTGGTCCATCTAGCTGCAATGGTTTATTGGTTATAAACTTCAAATGGAAAGGCGAGTACAGATTCTGCACGGTCACGTACTTTTACCTTCTACAAACATATGACTTCCACTAAAGTTTTATATACTTTTAAGATCTACTATGATGATACCACATTTTAGAGCCCTTCACTAACTGCCATGAGTGCTACTTCCACTTCAGAAGTTCGAGTGGCTGCCAGGTTGATGTTATGGATAATAAAAATGGAGAAGTAAAAGATGGGTGGCCTCTAGTAGCATGAATTCATGCCATGTTTCATAAAAATCTGTCAGATGGTTCAGAAATTATTATAGGAGAACAGACATATACACAGACACGCTAAAATACAACAGATGAATAGAGTAACACAATGACACCATATGTCTCTTTTCTTACAAAACAAGTAAAGCAAGCTGAAGATGTTATTCCCACTAATATACAATATATTACTTTCATAACATACTATCTTTCTACTTAGAGAATACCCTTGCTATGATGTACATTAGTTTGGGTCCTTTGAATTTTGCTATATGAAGACTTTATTGTAATTTCTGTACTCACTGTAATTCATACATGGGGATGGATGTCTGTGTGGATGGATCCTTGTAATTTTCTATTACTCATGTTTCCTTAGCTCTCAGTTCATGTGCGGGATCAGAACGTGTATGGTGATTAATCCTACATTTGTTGTTTATTTTATGATAATGTCAGCAGCTCAAGACTATACAGCATTGAATGTTCAGGTGATTAATGGATGAAGAGTTATAAAGGATGAGGAAGGAAGCAAATGTGGCTTAATTTGAAGTACTTTCACAGAATCTGGCTGGAGGGAATGATGAACAGCCATGAAAAACCTCAATCAGAGTAGTGGGTACCCACGCTGAGATTTGAAACTGGGACCTCCCAAATATGAATCAGAGAACTAACTACTCATCAATACTGGGAACATAAGTACTACACTGTGGTGGTGTATTATATAAATGGACATTTAAACAAATAAACAGAATATGGTGGAAGGCAGGGGAATGAAGGAGTATGAACTGAACAGGTAAGAGTAACAGTGTTACACACAAATGTTATAAAAAAAAGTAAAGCTATCCCTGTAACAGGCCATGAAGGCCCATAGGGTTGTGAGACGTTGAGGGTCCCACATTATCTAGACAATCAGCTCAAAGATGGCGGTAAGGTTGTCAGCCTTACGCGCCAGCTGCGCTTTACTCCCCAGGAAAATTTATTTATTTAATTCCTGGTACTCATTTTTGTTAGAAGCTGAGTGAACCCCAGGGCCATAGTGTGGCCAGAAGGATTAGGTCAACTGAAAAAAATCCAATGACCTCATCGGTATTTGAACCTACGACCTTCCGATTTGTAGCATAGTGCCTCAACCACTATGCTACCGTGTGTCCCCATACAAATGTTATAGTAATGATAATATATCTGATAATTGGTATTACACAAAGCATTGGTGTTGCAAATTATTCCTCTGTGATGCTTTATTTTCATAAATATATATTAAAATGTGCATAGGATAAACAAAATCCTACGTCTCCATATGATAAAATCTGTAATACAAAGTCCTTCTGGTTCCCCATTTCCTGAAGAGCCTACATGTACAAATATATGATCTTACTACTGTCCTACCTAGTACAACAAACTAATATAAACGTGAATGTTTTATGTCATAAGATCCAACCTGTCAATGAGAGGTGTTATCTGGCTTGGGACAGCCACGCAGATGCAGCGAAGGCACCAGGCAGCTGCTAGTCTAGCAGCTTGGCAAGGATGGACCAGTACTGCCATTACTGCCTCAATCAGACCTACACATGAAATATGTAGATTTTATTAATGGTCCACAATAAAACAACACATTTAACATAATTTATTTAATACAATCCAAGGTACACTTACTTACTCCTTGGCTCTGTGGTCCTCTAGGAACCTTGGCCTCCTTATCACACTTGCACCTCCCTCCCCCCATATAATCAATCCATCATTAGATTTTCTGTTCTTTTTTGTGAGTTTATTCAAGGTATTTAACTTGTCAAACCGCATTCCATCACACATACATTATAAAGGGTCCTGACAATGGTTTGTAATACTCAGGATTCCTGAGTTTTTGGACTTTGTATATCATCCGGTGTTCTAAACAACATAAAAGAACATAACATTTCAGAAAATGGATCTGTTTATGTCCTCAGGTGAGGAGTGGGAGACACCTAATCTGTTGGGTCTGTTAGGAACAGCTAACTTACAGGGATTAAGGTTAGATCTTTCAAATGGACCCAAAAGAGTAGGTGTCTGCCACCCTTCACCTGAGGACAAAAACAAACCCAGTTTCCAAGATGTTCTGTTCTTTAGAATGCCTGACAATGGACAGGGTGCAGTAATCCCAAACAATGAATGTGTCTTACTTAGTGACTGGTCAGTGAGGAGGTTGCTGGCTGTTGTTCCAAGCCCTAGGGTGATGCTTCCCATCTCTTGCAAAGCACAGACCAGTAAGTGCTGACTGAAAAGGGTCTCCTGGTTACAATCCTTTGCATTCTCTGGGTTGAAATCTGCAAAACAATGTATGAGAATAGGTACAGCAATATTTTTGGTTCCATCTGCTACAAATAAGTAAATATGGTATCAAATGCCAATATTTATATATCTTGGTCAACAACAATTTTGTTAAATTCTATAGAAATTTTACCAAATGTATGGTGAAACTCTATTAAAAGGTATACTGATAGAATCTGTGTTATGTTCAATCAGTTGACTTTCATATTGTGAGGGAATATACATTCTGTATGGATGTAATTTTGTCTAATGGATCCACTGGTCTGTCTAGTGCTTACTGAGCATTAATATTATTTTTAGATGTAATAATAAATGACAAAAACTTTTACAGGCACATATAAAAGTCACTTAACACTGAGCATTTAATATAATTTTTGGTTAGAATTTTAACAAAATTTATTGCTTAAGTCTTCCAGGGTTTGTCAATAGGAGATTTTGTGTAACATGTGTGTTGGTTGCCTGTTTACTTAACACAGATTTTTGTTGGAATGTAGATACTCATTAAGTGGTGTTTGGATGGTACATGTGTACTGAGAAACAAACGTTTACCATTTAATATAAAATGTAAAAATAATTTTAATGACCAATAAGAACTTTATTGGCTAATGAATTTATCAGACAAAATTACATACAAACTAGATGTATATATATCCATAACATAAATGTTTACATATGTATTCCAATACCTGAGGGCCTCAGGATAGCAGATATGTGCTGAAACATTTCACTCACCATGCAGAAAGTGCTGAGACAATACATGGTGCATGACTGAAAGTTTATATATTTCTCTTTCTTCAAATGAGTCAGGAAATTCACTAACCAATAGAATTCATCTGCTTGATCACAATGTGGGCTATCTCCTTGCATGCAGAGGCTTGGGCCTTCTCTCCCAGCATGCGACCCAAAACACTCCTGAGAATGAAGTTAATGCATTTGCGAGAGTAGACAGCATCTACATGGGAAGACGCTGCTTTTGGGTTTGCTACAAGATCCAGGACGTGTGTAAGTAGAGTCGTGATATTCCGCTCTAGCCACACACCTCCAAGGATTTGCACAAAAATCACATAAGCCTGAAACAATCATAAACACAATTAATTACCATAGAAGCTAAATCAGACAATCAGACAAACAGTTTTGTTCTAGCATTTACTCATACTACAAAACAGCAATAAATAAAACAATATATTTTTACATATTCAAATAAGAATATTATAAGAAGCTTCTGTGGTTTTATACAATAGACACCTGGCATTTGAAATACAACTTGAAATTTACATGACAATGACACAAGACTGCTGGATATGAGTGCTTCTACAGTTTAAAGTGAAACTGTCAAACAAACAAAGCCCGTGGCCTGTAGTCCGCAAGCGAACCATACCAACTGAGTGACCACTGCTTGTCGGCGAAGTTGGTGCCAACTTTTTGTGGATAGAGGGTGTCACGTGGTCACTGCGATGAATCTCCATGGCCGTTAATTTTGGTTTTCTAGACCAGGGCCGCTATTTCCTTGAAATAGCTCCTCAATTATCCTCATGAGGCTGAGTGGACCCCATTGCAGACCCACTACTCCTCAGAAAACCTGGTAGCGCCAGGAATCGAACCTGGTATCTCTGGATCTGTAGCCAGGAACTCTGACCACTAGACCACAGAGGCGTCCAAAGTGAATCTGTCACCATGCAAAATATATACCCTGCATAAAAGTTAAAAATATTCCCCCATTTCACAGAATCTGATCTTTCCATTAAGGTCATAAGTTTAAGTGATTGCAAGTATTAAATGCAAATGATAAAATGAACTGGTGAGTAACTGAGCTCCAAGAGGCTGAAAGCCTGCAAAAATTATGAGCATTCTAGTAGTGTTACCGTTTCTCGATGCCTCCACGACTGGCCTAACGTTGATGAGTGCCACTTTGTAACTGCACTCTCACCTACCTTTTGTTAAACTCAATTATTATCTTTTCTCTTGTACTAAATTTTATCTCAGGGTTATTTGATTTATAAAGAGGTGAGGTTTGTTGGTTTGGTAGAGCTGAGGTTCTCTTATCTCAGAGCCTTGAACGGGCCACAACTCGAAGAAGCAAGAAATGAACACAAACTACATAAGCACATATCAAGTTTAGATGTATTATTATTATTATTATTATTATTATTATTATTATTAGACACTTGTTTAGTCACTTCTTAATACTGTACAACTGACTAACACCAGTATACTTTTACTTCTTGTTTCTACAAGGTCCGGCGTGTGACTTTTACATCTGATTTCTATGAGGGCCGGTGTGTGCCTTTTACGTCTGATTTCTACGAGGGCCAGTGTGTGACTGACTTCAACAACTGACTTCCCTTCGAACCATCAAGTCCCTGTTTCTTCGGCGTCTCAGCTCTGTCACACCCTTAAATTTTAGTGATTGGTTACATTTAAAAAATAGGAGTATCTTAATTAGCTATTCCTCCACTCCGTTTAAAGATTACAATGAGTTTAGGTTTCTGAGCTCCAATGTACTTCCTGTCAGAATCTTGACAAATGTGAAGCTTGGCTTGGGTAATTAAAACTTCACTATTTTAAGTTATGGCATGCACAAGCTGTCAAGGATTGAATTCACAAAAGATTTTGTAGTTACACTTTCATGTAAAATTTCTAAGAACCCCGCAACAGGGGTGTCTTCCTGTTTCTGCTGCACGTGTGGGAAGACGCTAACTCTTACATGCAAGAATAGATCCATGTCTTACTACACTCGTTTATTGCATCTCATTGTGAAAAATTAAAATTTCTAATTAATAAAATTAATTTCATTTAAATAGGTTGTATAGCAATGGTATGGTTGCATTAGACACCTTCACACTAAGGCATACAAAGTAATGAATAAGCAAATTTATTAGCATAATGAGGTACACTATTCAGACAACTGTAAAACAGTGTTCTTTTCCTCCTAACTCCACAAAGAAGAATCCTTCTGTGGAAACTAACAGTCCCTCGAACAGTGGAGAAATTCTCCATCTTTTATGGAAGCAAAATGTGTCCATACAAGCTGGTCTCTATCGACAGCCAAATAGATCTTGTTCACATTTTACATTTCATTTATTCAAGATAAATTTTAACATCCACCCATCTATATCTAGGACTTCCAAGAGGTTGTTTTCTTCCACTCATCAAAACTGCTTGTTGCTAAAAATATTCTAAACATAATGGCAGAGGAGCACAGAAGGAAAGCAGGAAAAGGTGTAAGAACTGTATAGGTGCACGTCTACAAAGACTATCTGTCTATCCATCCCCAAATTTTCCTGTGTCAGATCCAAATTCTACAACATTACAACACATCTAAAATCATTAGAGATCTACATTCAGAATTAACCATTTACAGTTCAGTGGTTACTACATTAACCGAAGTGTATTTATGTGTTTTGTATGATTCTTGGTATATATAACAATTATTTCCTTCAACAGTATTACTTAGTTGGTCTTTGTAATGCAGCTGCAGTAGAAGAGTTAAATTAAGTTTCAAATATTATTCAGGTAAATTTCATGCTTGAAAGAGTTAATAATCGCTGGGATGTGAGGAAGCGAACAGAAGCTAAACCAAGAGACAGGACATTAACAAGAGCAGCAACAACAACATCTAATGAACGTTTAATTTTGTGACCGTTTTTCTCTGAGTTGTACAATTTTTTGTTATGACGATCAAAACTGTTTACATTAGAATTTTAAGTTGGTATGTAAGGTAAATAATTTATGTTGTAGATGTTAGTACCATCAATCTACTTAAAAGTCATCAAAATGAAACAATTAACTCATTAGCTTGTACAGAAATATAAGTGCTGGCTGTAGGAAGGCTTAAATTCTCTCAAAGAAATGGTAACAAATAACATGTTGGGTTACATTCTATGAAAACGATATGGGATAACCAGCTGTCCTTAGAGAATTTCAACAAATATGGTATGTGGTTACCAACATTTCACATGAACATACTACTACCATCTTCAAGGCAGAAGTGATTACCTAGCAGATTACATGAAGAACACAATATGAAGTAAAACTGTTGTTTTGCACATACATTAAAAGCCAAACTGTAGGTTTTAACTTCATTCTAGTACCATCATTACAACATCAGCAAAACAAATCTACATGATTTTAGAGTGATCATACAAATTCTCTTCTGTGTGTTCTGCATTTCTGTTCAGTATTTAAATATTCTTTGGTATTGTCTTTAAAACAGTCTCTAACTATGGCTATTTGGAAACTCAGACTCTTTCAATCTGACAGCCTGTTATAGAGACGCTCAGAACACTCCAGAAAGACAAACAACAGTGAGCACATTTCATGTTGAAGTAACAGTGAACCAGTAAGAACTAAAGAAATTAAACGTAAAATACAACAAGTTTTAGAAAGCTTTCCATTTCCTTCAGTAAGCAGCTATAAATTTCTTGCAATTGCTCCTGTCAAAAATAATGCATTTGCAATCTGTACTTACATGTGTGACACCGACACGAACTTCCCTATTGACACCAGAGCTCCCTTTTATCATTTCTCCAGTCCCCTTAAGGAACCCAACACCTCCTCTTAGAAAGCCAGACATCAACACTCCCAAGGCCTCTTCTAAGGAAATGGGTTTAAAGCCTTTATTCTGATGGGCTATGGAAATTAATAATATGACTTTTAATTACAAAAATATAGCGACAAAAGACAATCCAAAATGGAAGCCTTGGGTCACAGAAATTGTTTTAAACAGAAAGCTGATAAAGAACTTCTGCGATTAATTATGCTAAATATACTTTTATCACAATCGCAGCTCTACAGCAATCATGACACAGTACATGGATATAGCAGTGGCTTTAATTTTACATGTCATTAATTACTAAATGACCCACAAATCTCGGGTTTGAATAATCAATTATCTGCCCTACCTTTTACTTGGGATGATGAAAGCTTGAGCAGGCACTGGGAGATGAGCACCAGCTGACCATAATAACTTGCTACTGTATTATAAATTGTATTACAATAACAATAAAACTTATATATAGAAAGCCTAAGGATAGACCTATGCAAGATTTATATCGGCTATTCAATGAGAGAAATAATAATAGTTTTGTCTTACAAGTCAACTCCTATATATACAAGGAAATTAGAATCACTGCTACTACTCAATTAATGTAATACATAAGTTACAAATCTGTGCAATAATTACATTAAGTGCATGAAGTCATTAAATAAGGAGATTTCTGAGGAAAGCTGAAACACAAAAATCATAAACATGAAAATTTCATTTGCATTGCATTACTGCTATATGAAGGGAATTATTTGGTACACTGGCAGGTTACATTGTTATTTACCTGCAGGATTTCCTTTCTGTGTCTGCTGCGTGGTCGCTATTAAAGTCCCCAATAGTTTTGCGACAGCACATCGAACTTCATAATTGGAACCATCAAATGCTCGGAAGCACAGTGTTGCCAGACTTTCTAGCTCTGTTGTATAGAGAAATGGTGCGTGGTTCAACATGTCTAGCAGACACTGAAATGTAAAAAGAATTATGAAAAATATAGAATTCCATGAAGTTATATTTTAACATAAATGTAAAAACATAACACAGAATTAGATACAGTAAAGCCTCACAAAAACAGGTTAAAAATTATCGTAAAATATTTTCCCTCATGGAAAATTTCGTTTTATGTTTAGTCCTTGTATGAATATCTGTTAAGTCAGTTTTCCATTTTTTTTACATAACAAATATTTAGTATAATAATTATATGACAATTAACTGGAGAGAGAGCAAAGGCAAAAACTACAATAATAAAAATGGAAAAGCACATAATATTTCTTTTACACCGTAAACCATACCAATGAAGATATTATCTCAGACAAAATACTCGTACAATGACATAAGCCTCTATACAGAAAAACGAAAACCCCTGATTCCTGAGACCATACAGTACCATGTAAGGAAACTGACCACCACCGTAAAACAATGAAGACAGCTGGCCAAATATGTGTAGGATTTTATGTGGTAAAAATGTGCTCTTACCTAACAAATTCTGGAGGTTTAGAATTTATATCTTGGCACATATTATATTCCTATATACATATTTTACACAGTTCAAAATCATTAAATTCCAAAACAAATTATACAGGTTGACCATACAAATGTACGTGTTACATGTCACAGCAAAATGCAAGAACTATGAAGTGTAAAATGAAATAAGCAGGTAACCATGAATCGCAACTGTACATCTAGTTGGGAGAAAAATGGATGGTTGGATGTGTTTATGACCTATTTTTAATATACCAGGCATTGATTAAAACCTCTCAAAAATACATGGCTAAAGCAGTAATATACTCTATATCCACAAAAAAAAAAACTCTGTGGTTTCAGTCCGTAAGCGAACTATGCCGATCAAGCGACCACCCCTTGTCGGCGAAGTTTAGTGCCAACTTTTGCAGATAGAGGGTGTCGCATGGTCAGCTCAACAAATCCCCATGGCCATTAATTTCGGTTTTCTAGACCCAAACACATGATAAGTCAAGTACAAATAAGTAACATTCAGGCAATCACTTATAGGCTGCGCTAATGGTCATTCAGTTCCTACTATACTCTGGATATATGGTAAATAAAAATTAATTTTTTGGTTGACATTATGACCATAGGAAAAAAAGCAATGGCAAATTATCTCTTTCAAAAAGAAATGTACATAATAAATGACTAATAAACATACCTTAGCAGCAGCACACCTCACAGCCATTACACGATCTGTCAAGCAATGACGAGCTGCCTTGTATATTTCTTTATGCACATTGGAAATGGCACTTCCCATGCCAGAACAAACCTGTAAAAATCAAGCAATCAGTAATTCATTCAATATGCTTTTGTATATATGTATTGTGAAACATTTCTGTTATTTCCCCTCGGTTTCCTTTCAATAAAATGCACTGAAATGGTGAAAATGGATTTTCTTTTTAATAACATTATGAATTTATATTTCCACTGACCAAACTTCTGTTACTTCATGCATTCCATTTAAGCAATGGACCATTGCTTAAATGGAATGCATGAAGTAACAGAAGTTTGGTCAGTGGAAATATAAATTCATAATGTTATTAAAATAAAGAACCATTTTCACCATATTTCCATTGATCAAAACTAGAAGCTACTGAAAGTGCCCAAAAAACTATACTGAAATAATGATCAATGGAGAATGCGAAATGTTTTAAATATTTGGGTAGCTTGTTAACAGATGATGGAAGGTGTACTAGTGAAATTAAATCCAGGATTGTCATGGCAAAAGCTGCATTTAGCAAGAAGAAGAATCTTTTTACCAGCAAATTGGACTTAAATTTGAGGAAGACTGGTGAAATGCTACATTTGGAGCATAGATCTGTATGGGGCTGAAACATGGACACTTAGGGCAGTTGATCAGAAACATCTGGAAAGTTTCGAAATGTGGTGTTGGAGAAGGATGGAGAAGATCAGTTGGCCCGATTATGTGAGAAATGAAGATGTGTTAATTAGAGTCAGTGAGCAGAGGAATATCCTACACAAAATAAGAAAACGGAAGGCTAATTGGATTGGTCATGTTTTACGCAGAAACTGCTTTCTAAAAGAAGTTATTGAAGGAAAGATAGAGGGGCGGATAGAAGTGACAAGAAGACGAGGAAGAAGACGTAAGAAGATGCTGGATGACCTTGGGGACGGAAGAGGATACTGTCATTTGAAGGAGAAAGCTCTAGATTGCATTAAGTGGAGGAATTGCTTTGGAAGAGACTGTGGACCTGTCGTCTGACAGATTACTGATGATGATGATGATGATGATAATGACACCCTTTACTTCTATGTAGGATGTGATGGTTATGAAGAGTTGTATTTTCTGGGATATAATGCTTTGTAGTCTGCTGAAAGTCAACTGAAGTTTCAGAGGAATGTACTGCAGAGTCTGCTTGCTGTATGCTTCATGGTGGTTTCTTCCTTGGCTTACTCTCTGACTCTGAAGATGGAGGTGATATGTTCCTCTGAAACATCAGCCGGCTTTCATAAGACTACATGGCACTATATTACAGAAGAGAGAACTCTTGATTATCTTTCTCAAAAACAGGGTTTTTTCTGAAATAAATGAACATTAAAACTTATCTGGAGAGACCTAATTGCAAAGAGGGTCTTGTGAAACAGGATAACAGAATGGCCACACATTACGCATGGAATGAAACAGCTTTCCAGTGGGTCCAAAAATAAAGTTAAATGATACAGACATCACCAAGGACAAACAGAAGAGATCATGTGGAGGGAAGATACATGAGTGAGAAATGAGAATAACTGGATGGCTTTCTTTGCAATTAGATTTCTGTAAATAGTCTTTATGCTAATTTATTGTATGTACAAACCTACTGATGGGAAAGACAGGGATAATGGGGTACATTATTTTTCTTCTGCTGAACCCCTTCAGACTCTGGTAATCTCTTGTTCAAAATGATGGTTTTATAATTTCAAGATGATATAAAAATGTTAACATTTATTATTTTATTTCTGTGTTCTCCTCCTTGGGACATAATTCTGTGGTAGAAATAAGAATGTATTTATTATAAACCTGTCTGTACAACTTATGAATGAATGAACAAAAGGAAGCGAAAAAGGATGGACGAAGGAAAAGAGAGAAATATTGCAATAAAATGGAGATAAATTTCCCAATTCTTAACCTCTCAAGTGTATTGTACTACCAGTAGAATTCAAATTATGACAGTTCTTGTTATTTATAATTCGGAAATTACGACAATAAGGGAAACAGTGCACTGTAAATGTGAAGATAACATTAAATGCAAAAAGCATGTGACTAACATTACAATAAAGACAAAGACATTTACATGCCCATAGTATTCATCACTCTTAATATTCCATGCAGCAGGCCACAACTGACAGGTTCAAGGTACCAGTTAAAGATGTTACATACGAAAACTTAAACTTTTAGGTTCAATCTTACCCAGAATGAAATTCACTGTATACTGGGTAAGTGAGCCAATAAAAAAGGTTACCTTTTCCAAAGTGGCCATTATTTCAATACGTGTCTGTGATTCTGCATTTCTCAGGGATTTGATGAGGATCTGAACAGTTTCTTCATACGATCGCCCCATCATCCGGCCCAACTTCTCATACATGCATCCCACACAACAAATGGCTGCCCTGTATAAAAGTTATGGGCAATTCAGACAAATAAAATACATTTTCATATCACATGCAAAAGTTCTGAAGATTTCTGCTACTGTTTCAATTATCAATGCTGATGGCTGGTGAGAAATTCTGCCACTATTAATGCCTATCCAAAATTTTGTCACAATTAATACCATAAAAGTCCCAGATACAGAGATGAAAACTGTCACAGGTATCACAGTTCTTAAAACTGTTTTATTTACATTGCTCCATAATATGTTTAGTTTAATGCCAATTAATGATTATGATATGAACAAAAGAGCAGCAGAAATTACTTTTCATATTTACATTTAAAAAAGTTTGTAAAAACATGTTGTCCCTAAAACTTTTCTGCCACAAGCTGCTTACTGGTTCACCCACTGGTTCACTGACAAATGACATATAAACCAACCAACCATCTCCAATGTCTTTAAGAGGAAAGGGGAACAGGATTAATCAGAAGACATTTATTGTGACAAAATTATGTATCTAATAACACAAAAATATTTATATAGTGCATCTAGCATTAAGAAATCAGTATGTTGTCTTACTGGCCTTTACTTCCCATTATATATCACCCATAAAAAGTAAAATTTTTGTGCCTTCTCACACAGGGCTGTAATGCAGCTGTGTAGCTTAGAAAGTCTGTCACAAATTATAATCTATTTGTAGCTTAGAAGGTATTAAAGCAATTCATTCTTGTTCAGACAACAGTACTGAATACAGATTTAACAATAATATAATCCAGTGTAGCATGCTCCAAAAGTTTTTGTTTTATGTTTCATAATGGTGATATGAAGTGTGTTGCTAGAAATGCACATGACTGGTTTTGTAAAGCATATGGATGAAGAAATTATTAGAATCATGTAATGACAAACTGTTTCAAACATATTTCAGGTATTCTGAGAGTTAGCATTAAAGGGTTGAACAATGTCCATGCATATGACTTTCAAACTGTAATGTACCTGGGGAAGCTGCACAAGTTTTGCTATATTCTGCACCATCATTTGCATGTGAGTAATAGCCTATTCTCACTGCTAGACAAACAATATCTCTTACACCCTACAATCACAAAGCTCTAATGATGGAACATAATTGTAACTCTATGGGTTATATGTAATCAGTAGATTCATGGTTTGAATTATGGCTGAAAAACCTGCTATCCTGAACTTTTTCCATAATTTCCCCCAAATGTTCCAAAAAATAAGATAAGTGCCCTAACTAGCCCATAATTTCGTATTCTCATGCATCTTCATTGAAATCTACCATGATTCTTCTTACATAACACAACTTCTGCACATTATACCAAACTGTAATATAATGCAAGAAAAACAACTCACATTTCTTATTATAATGAAAGGAAAACCACTTTTAATCAACCTGTATTTCATTCTTAAATTATTTAATGGCAGTGACTAAAGAACAGAGGTCATATAGCACTGAATAAGAAAAGGAACTGTGATTGTGAATTGGGGATCTGAAGTGGTAGTATATATTGTGATGTTCTTCCAACATTTTTCCAGAGGGAACAGAAGAAACTAGGGAAACCTTACATCTGAGAAAACAAATCACACAATTTACATGAAACAAAATTAACAAATAATTAAAACTGATAAAATTAAGACATGTTAACTGTGTTAAATATGAGTAAAGTAACCATAAAAATATCTGGACCAGACTGGGATGAAGCATGTAAGGAATGCTGAAGACAAGTGGATTGAGTAAGGCTGGAATAAAAGGAGATAACAGGAAATGCACACAGAATTCTGGTGAGGAGACCTGTTGTTGTTCATTTTATGACACTGTCAGCAATCCATGACTAGCATAAAATGGTAGGATGGCAGGTGAAAAAAGAACTGGAAGGAAGCAGTTGTGGCTTAATCAGCCAACTATACTGGCCAAAATGAGTCTAAAACATTACCAATATACCAGCCTGTTCAATGGGAAAGAATTAAATATTGTTTTTATGTCAAAATTTTCTGAAAATCAGATGAGTATTGGCAAACACAGAGCAAAGTAATAGGTTTCCTCTGTAACAATAACAAAGTCATGCACTTAAATACTCTCCAGACTACTGGACTGCCTAAACTGAAACAGACAAGGTTTTATGCAGAACTCAGTAAACTGGGAAAGAATATTCTTACTGAGCGAAGCAGATCAGAACTCTATGAAACTAAGAAATAATTCCACATTAAGTTTGAAAGGTCATTTGTCTGAATACATGGTGTCACTGAATTTTACAAATTTTGTTTAAAACATGTTTCAGACTAGTTTACATTGAACATGTTATTCTATATCATACACCTTAAATTTGCTTGTTCACAGGTCTTCACAGCAGGATACTAATCTGTAATCTGGTCTTTTAGGAATAAGCCACAAAGAATGCTGTAGGTCCTCCAACATTTGGGCAAATACTGCAGCTGCCATCTTCAGAATTATGTTTCCGAAAGAAGCTAAGTCTGTGTCTGGATGGATCTGACATAGGACAATGTATGTAAGGTAAAATCCTGACCGAAAGAAACAGAGAAATGAGGTGTTACACAATCGTGGGGGGGACATGTGGTTGAGAAAGAGCTGATGAAAAGTTTCTTGGAGACCAGGTGGCCATAGAGAGAGGTGATAAAAAATGAAAACTTGGCAACTGTTTGCTGAAATGTTGAAAAACTTTCTACATTCTCTGTAGCTTATTCCCAAAAGCTGAAGTTATACATTCAATTTTATCCTTAGGAAGTGAAGTGACAGAAGCAATTCTTTCTCCTATTCTAGAGCTTCTGGATTGCGTACTACTGAGGATAAATGTTACTATGGTTCATAAAAAAAGTACATTGGTACAACACAATATACTATCTGGAGGGTCACATAAGATTGTAGGCTAAATTAAATTGAACTTTAATTATAAATTTTGTGAAGTCCTCCTAGGTGGTGATTTTATTATGCAAGTCAGTGCAGTGGTAGTGACCAAAATGTCTATTCAGATCACCAAGTCAAATCATGGCTATGCTGACAGCTATTATTACAGACAGTTCTTTTTGGCTAACTTCCTCAGTCTGTTGTGGAAAATGCCATGTGAGTATCTTCAAATAAAACGTGATAACCTCCTCTCAAATGTTTACCTACCTACCACACACTATCACTTCCCCATCTCGATGTATATTACAGTTGAAACATCAATGAATCCTGTTGAAATCAATCAGTTTTCTCTAATACCTATCAACATAATCATTCACCAAAGTCTTTCAACAATAAATAATATTTGTAGTTGATTCCGTGTTGTTAAATTACCTACTGAACAATATTCCTACTTTTGCAATTCAAAAGTTTTCTACTGCTTCCACGTCACATTAACTGCTTTCATGTCACATTAACTGCTTTCACGTCACATTAACTGCTTTCAGCAATCATTATTTTGTTACTCACAGCCGAGTAGGAAGAAAGCTGGGCGAGTCATCCTTGTTCTTGAGGATATCATTACACTTGTTGACTGTGTCAAACAGAAGAAAGGTATCACCCACACTAAACAGCGTGGCAAGGCAACGGGCAATCAGCTTGCGTGTAGGAGGGCCTGGAGACTCTTGAATGTGTTGTGTCAGCTGCTCTACAAGCTTCTTTTGGCAGCCCTTGATGTCAGACTATAACAGAACAGCATCATGGCTTCTCATTGCTTCAAAATAAATTAAATGAAACACACCATGTTGTGGATTCAATGACATACAGTGCTGGACGACCTGAATGCATAATGCCAATGTCTGAGTGGTCCAAGACAGCATGTGTCCAAGCTCACATTGCCACTGATCAGCTGTCAGTCTTATGTATTTTTGCATATGAATAAAACATGTTCAGTCAGTGCGATAACTGAGAGCAATTTAATAATTTTTTTATTAAAGAATTTTTCTTGTGAGGCTCTTCAGTCTGACCATTATTGCTTTTAACTAAATAATAATGTCCATTCGTTTTACATACTGTTCAAGGCATACAAGGCATGCCATACAGATGGACACTTGTGAATTATAATGGATAACATACATGTATGAGACAGGATAACGTAGTTATCAGAGTATTGCCAAGAGGTACAGGAATAATGAAGACCAATGAAACTGAAAATACAAAGAATTTGGTAATGTCAATGTCAACTATAAGATATTCTTCTTCATTCTCACACCAGAAGAAATTAAAATATTTCCCCTTGTATGGGTGCAGTGAAGGATGAGGTTGTGAAATGCCAAACTAAGACTCAGCAATGCAACATGCATCGCTTCAGGTTAGGTTAAGAACAGTTCATGTGGATGAAAACTGTGACAATTAGCTTCATCTTCCCTGTTCCTTCTTCTCCCTTTCAGTATTTCACATGTCATGAAATCGTAGTCCACTCGAGTACAGATATACCCAGACCCATACTTTTGTTTTCCCTCTTAACACAGTTAATAGCCAATCCCATATTTGTCATGGCAGAATGAGTCAGAAAATTTACAAACAGTGCAGTTCTGAGACCAGCCCTCATGACTAAAATGCAGCACACTAGTCTTCTGCACATGTACAGAGAGTTTTTAACTTTGTTGACTAGTTCACGGCTCTGCGTTTCACGGCGACCGGTGCGCTGCTTGCCGCGATGCGCATACAAATTTTGCCGCTGAATCAGTATGCCTGATGGCAGATAACGTTTGGGATGAGAGGATGTAATTAACTTGTGGACCGCTTGACGGCATTATGTTTCATGGCGAGCAGTGCGGTTCATGCGTGGGACTTTCTGATTTGTCAGCAGTTGTAAGCTTCATTAGCCATTTGTTCTCAGTTACAGTTACCGAGTAGTGTGGTGCGTCATAGTGCGGTATACTTTAGAGCAACGTGTAGTTCTGTATGACATCTACGTGAAATGCGGATCTGCTAGAAAATGTCGGGCGAAAATTTCGATGTACATTTCGTGATGAAAGAGATCCCAGTAGTCAAACAATTCATAATTTGGTGAATAAACTTCAGACAACGAGACTCTTAACATACAAGAAACAAAGACTTCAGCGTCGAGCGCTTACTGACAAGTTAGATAACATTGGGGCACGACTTGAACATACACCTAAAAAAATAACTGAAACGTCTAGTTCAAGAGATGGGAGTGTTGAAGCCTAGCGCAAGAACGGCAACACAATTGCTGAAGCGTAGACCCTATAAAACAACAGTAATTCACGCCTTGCAGCCGCGCGATCCAGCTAGAAGGGTTAATTTTTTCAGTTGGTTTCTACAGTTTTTCGTCGAATGTGAGAGCGATCCGCAACTGACATTCATTTCCCATGATGCGTGATCACTACAGGCGCCCACATTTAACCCAGAAGTCCCGCCACATCCAGTGAAAGTTGGTGTGCCGTGCTGTTAGTGCAAGGATTGTTGTACAACAGCCTTCCTCCGAATTCTATCCTCAGCATTATCAGCTCATAAGGTAAAAGTAAAGTCGTCCTTGTGCCTAATTGATTACGCATCACGCCACGAAGACGTATAGGGAAATGACAGCTTTACCTCGGCACTAGATGGAGGACAGGGGTCGGCTTCAAGCCCTGGCCGCTTTATCCCCAGTAAAAGAGGGCAGGTGGTTTCATGGACCTTAGAGCCGTTCTGGACGCTGTGTAGTACAGAAAAATCCTTTCCCTTGCCGGGAATCGAACCCCAGCCGTCCAGCTCGGAGTCCGTCGCTATATCGTATCCTTTTATAATCTCATACAACGATAAATCACCTACATTTTTTCTTAAAAACAAAATTCTGTTTTAGTATATAAGCTTTACTCAGTTGTTCTCCACGAGATCTACTTAACTAAAAAGTGAAAACGAAAATAACATGAATCAAATAGAAAGAAAAGATGGTATGGGAGGGAAGAAATGATAAAAAAAAAAGTGGGGGCAAGTTGCAGCAAAACCCCCAAGAGGCTGTGTGAGACAGGAGGTTCTCTGTGTACTGCTCCTCAGAGCAATCTACTTAATGGAGAACCTAAATCTGCCATTTCGCCCCTATGATTAGTAGGTCCAAGGGGATTCCGTTACTACAACCACCATCACACTGTGTGCATTGGAGCTCATACATAATTTATTGCTCAGAAACCATGAACACGTTGCATTACACCTTGTGTATACTATCAATCTTCTGAAGCATTCTGACATGGGTGACCCATATGTTACCTATAGTTTGTTCAAGACTCCATTCGTACCAATATACTGGAAAATCAAAAACCAAGACCAAAATATTGTGAATAAAACAGACGAATAGGATATGAGATCTCCTCATATAGACTTGGACTACAAAACCAACAAGAAAAGTATTAACAATATGTTATATATAAAGCTATATCTGAAGTTATATACCATATAAGGAATTCATAAGTTATTTTAACATTTTTAGTAGTATAAAAATGGGGGTTTATAGACAAAATATGCTTTTGGAATTAATTAAAATCAGTTTCGCTTCTATATAATGCAACATCTGTAACAGCTTGCTAATTGTGCAACACATGCCCTTCAGAATGGATCGTAAAATCGAAATATGTCGGGCTAACTGTAATTACAGATTCACGAGCGTTCAATGGTTATAAAATCCGTACAAATGATTACAATAAATGGTAAAATTATAAATTTGGCTGATCAGTAACATAAGGCAGACATGCAAATATTAATAACTGAACAGGATTCACCCAAATAATAAGCTGTTATGTAGGCCGCACACCGGCATGCGTCAAGACATGTAAAAGTCAAGACACGATGTCTGTGACATGATGCAAAGAAAGGAGCACAGTTGAAACGAATGAGATTATGAAAACCACCGCACACCGGTCTGAGTCATGATGCTGACGAATCACGAATGATGCGTCTTTTGTCTAATGTCTTGATTCTTGTCTTGACGCAGTTGGTGTGCGGCCGCCCTTAGCTTTCAATGGATTCCCGCGCGTGCATGCGTACATAGGACTGCATTTTTCATGTTATGAGGCAATTTTCCGCGCATTCGTGCATAAAAGTACTATCAGTTCGGGTATTAAGGATTAATTGAATACCAGAATATATATTCTTTCTTACTCGTATTACTGTTGGCCAGCAGTATTGAGAAGCACTTTAACATTATTTGAAGGCAAGTACGGCGAAACATTGCAACCAACCGATCGGAACTGTCTGAGTTAGGGCTCGATTTAAGTCAAGACCGGAACCTGTATAACGTGCCGGAAGTAAAGAGCTTGCGATTTATTTGTTGTGGTATAGTACAACTAAGTATAGATTACTGTGTGCTAGTGTATCCTTTGTTGTTTCTGTAGTTTTGTGTGCTGTGTTTTCTTTGAGTGTGGTGTATTATTTTGTGTGATGCGTTATATTTGTGTTGTGTCTTATTGTAGTACCACTGCTACCGGGCGAAAACCCATTTGCAGTTTAAATAATAATAATAATAATAATAATAATAATAATTACTAGGTTTTTGGACTCTGTCCATCGTCCGGTATTCTAAAAACTAGAGAACACAACGTTGACCAGGCTTGTGGCCAGTTTATGTTTCTTTTCCAATAGTTACACTGCCAAACTGTCACGGTTGTATTTGCGAACAGATGCCTGGACTTGAAATAAAGATCAGACAACAGCGTTGCATTCTTCTGCTCGAGCTGCAGATTTCTATAACATACGCAGGCAGGGCCAGGAATCATTAAAAATCGGGACTCCACTGTAACACAGTTACTTCACTAGTAAGTTCTCCTCATTGTCTTAAGTACTCCTGTAACAAGACTACCAAAGTTTCACCGCTGAGTACCCATCATCGTGATGACCCTACTTACTCTTAACACAAAGTTCTTGCGCATATATCAAGTTCGAAATCTCACTTGTCTCACAATCATAGGGTACACACAGACATATATCACATCTATGTGAAATTTGGAACTTGCAAAGTATTTCCTATCGAGAGTATATAATTTTAAACATGTTTCACCTGCCAGAGGGGAAACGAGGTGGAACATGGGAGAAATACACTGTTCCCATCTGGGAATTGTTTAGCTGGGCACAAGGAAGGTTCACCAAGTTGTGGGCTGGCTATATATTGTGGGCGTGTGAGGAGATGGGGAGGCAAGCTCATCTTATGAATAAATGACATCCCAAAGAGAGGAATAAATCGACAGTGTTGTGTTTCGGTAGAGACAGCATGCGCTGTGCCTGCAAAGTGACTCTTTCATAATTGAATATCCAGTAAAGATGGAAAGGAAAAGGCCTACGGTCGTATTACCATACCAAGAAAGATATTCCTTTCTCCAAGGCAAGATCTCATTCAGGTTAGAAGCAGACAAGAGAGTACAATCTTACAACAAGCAAATACTGTATGAAATTTGAGTTTTTCAGGGCGGTCACTATGGGGAATAGACCTAGAATTATATCTTCTCGGATATTATGCAGTGAAGTGTGGTAGTTTACAGCCGTTAGAGGAATGCACTACATACATCTTCGGGGTTGCAGAGTAAGCCCAGCAATCGGGAAGCAACGAGGGTTCCAGTTTCTGCTTGGTTTATTCTTCGACCCTGAAGATGGAGGCAGTATATTGCTCCGAAAAGTCTTCAAACTTCTACCACATTACACGGCACAACATCCAAGGTGACAACGGTCATTTAATTACCAATGAGCACAAATTTTGAGTTCAGTATAATTCTTGAATGAACTTCCAACATTAAAGCAAAGACATGGAATTTTAAACAAGAGATTAAGTCAGAATAAATTCGGAAGTAAGCGGTCATGGCCTATGAATATGTACTATCCCAGCATTCGTTTCGAGGGTCAGGGAAAGACCGTTAATATATCTCAAGACAGGCAGATTCCAGGCCGCGAAGTGAGCTCGGGGTCTTCCGAGTACTTGACGGGGGTGCAAACCACCCTACCGCTACATTCGATTCTAATTATATCGTATGTACACCATACTTACTTACTTATGGAGCTGAGCCATTCTTGAGGAGTCGCCAAATCTGCAGCTACTCAAGAGTTTCCCAGCATTTTATGGAGCCCTCCACTGGTCCCTATCCTGAGCCAGATCAATCCAATCCATACCATACCATCCTAACTCTCTACGATCCATTTTAATATTGAAGAAAGCAGTCTTATTGGATGTGGTGCCGTGTAGAAGTTGTGTTAACCGACGTTTCGGAGGAAAGTCGATTAACACAACTTCTACATGGCGCCACATCCCAGAAGACTGTTTTCTTCAATATTAAAATGGATCGTAGAGAGTTAGGATGGTATGGTATGGATTGGATTATTGTTCACCCACCTATCCTTTGTCTCCTCAGAGTTCTCTTTCCTTCTGGCTTTCCCACCAACATCCTATATGCATTCTTCTTGTCTCCCATTCGCTGTACACCATACTACGTCACGTTAATATGGTAATACGTATGACAAGTAGTGATCAGTCCTAGTCGGGCCATTACTTAAAACACAACGAGACCTCGGCTCTGCATCATCACATCATTTGATGGACTCCTCCCCAGGCACGGTATGCTCACTCATCTAGAAATGGGACTGGAAACTGTAACTTCGATGTTAATTTGTATGTTTCGCCATTAATTCGATCTGCAATCTGCTGAAAGGAAATCCATTCAGCCATGTCCACTTCACCACAAATACAGCAGTAAGTTCAGCTCTGATTTAACAAGTTTGCTAACTGTTACACAATGCTGTATTTTACTTCCTCCTAACCATGTCAGAATATCCCAATATTTTCAGGCATTCTGCCAACAGACCTTAGGTTTCTGTGGTCGGAGACAGAAGACACAGTACAATATCATTCTACATCCTGTTGAAAGGACTCAAACGGAAACGGTAACCACATAAATGCCCCATACTCGGTTAAATGTTGGAAAGATTACCAGAATATCATCACCTCCAATGTTCCGTAACACTTATAAAGAAAAAGGATTGCTTTTTGCAGTCACATAAAATGATTACATTATATCTATGCTACTGTACGTACATTACACACAGGAGTAATTGCAGGTAGGAGTATAGGAATATCTTAAACACAACAGATCACTGTAGGTGGCGGTGCAAGGGCCGAGAAGGCCCACTCCTTATACATTCATAGGAATATCTTCGGCTTATGTGAAGCTTCAGGTGTATTTAAAGAAATAAAAAAAAATCAATTTCTCAAAGTGTTCCTTGCTATTTCGCATACCTTACAGACTCTGACGTTCACTTACTGACGATACAGAAACACCGTTACACTACTAATCGCATTTCAGATACATTATAAAGGGCCAGAAATGATTTTACTTGCACTGCGTTAACTATTCACCATATCGGAGAAGTTTAGAATATTAATTAAATCTACACGTATATGCATGCTAGCCGGTCACGGTAGCCGAGCGGTCTAAGGCATGCACTGTCTTCGCTCGCTCGGAAGCCGAGATCGTGGGTTCGAATCCCACTCAGGGCATGGATGTTTGTGTGCGTTTTTCTGTGTTTGTCTACAGGTAGAGGCCTTGCGACGAGCTGATCACCCGCCCAAGGAGTCCTACCGTATGTGTAAGATCTAGAAAAACCGAAGTGAACGGAGAAGTTCATGGAAGTAGGCCTAGGCCCACTGGGGCTGTAGTGCCAAGGAAAAAAAAATAAGCATGCTATTTTTTGTAATATGAGCCGTGAGAGAAAATAAAATATTGTCATGCTTATGGGGATAAGCGTGACGAAAATAACGGGTTCCATATCGGATGATTGGATTTATTGGCACTTTCGTTACAAGTTATCTTAATCACACTCAATTATAACGCTACCATTATTCTACACACTTTCAGTTCACCGATGCACACGCACTATGATTCTCCGTCTTCACTAGTCGTCTCCTGGCAACGTATCTCAACACAGAAACTAGCACTTCAAATCAATATCAAGTCCTCTTGCCATTTCTTGTTCAATTACCCTGGAACCTCGGAACTCAACTAAAACCCTCCTCTGTTGCAAGCGGACTCGCGTTATATAGCCACGGCACGGACAACGCGGGAAACACAGTTCTACCGCTGCGTGGTGATTGCCACCCAGCAGTTAATTTGCGCACTGACTGCTGCCTAGCAACGAGTTATAACATTATTTTATAAAGAAATGACACAAACCAAAAGTAAATTAGATCGATTTTTGATGTATATACTGAATACTAAATTACATCGAAATGAGTATATTAATTTCAGAAACGAAACACACGACAGACGGACGGACTCAATCTTCTCACGGTGCATTGACTTCCCGCAGTTTGTGCCAACAATGTATAAAAAGGAAAACAAAATAAATACAGCAGGTGAAACATGACACTGTTGTGTGGATCCATACACCTTCATGGCATAGTGTTTAATTAATTAAGCACAGGAACAACTTTTCCTTTGCCTTACATGACATTGCTATGGACATCCCCGGCTTGTACTGCAGCAGTATGCAGATACGTTTCACCTGGCATTGATTTCTCCCTTGAATCACCCTTCACAGCTAGGCAGCAGGGTAAGTTTGTAAATATTCAGGTGCAGGTGAGTGAGAAGCAAGCATATGGACGCTGAATCTGGGGTTCTCACGGCGGTTAATACGAAAGGTACCGTCTTATGGGACGTGGCGCCATGCAACCTGGTCCAAATTTATCGACACTTCTCCGAAAATTCTGGGGCACGCAGTAGCGTGGTGGTTGAGGCACTATGCTACGAGCCGGAAGGTCGGTGGTTCGATTCCCGATGAGCTCATTGGATTTTTCAATTGACTTAATCCTTTCAGTCGCATTATGGTCCTGAGGTCGAGTCAGCCTCTAACAGAAATGAGT